>NW_018164532.1:610299-674517 GCF_001263595.1 Phalaenopsis equestris
ATAGTTGCCATCGTGTAGATATATATATATATATATATATATATATAAAGTAGTATTTTTTAAAAATCTAATTGACTACAAGTCTACAAAGATTTATAATCAATTAAAATATTGATTAAGAAAATAGAATAAAAATTATTAAATTAGATTCAAATGATGTTTTAATATAAATAATAATTTTTAAATCTTGCTCAAACCCTTATAGTCTTATGACTACATGATTATGATTGTTAAAAAGACTCTTTGTTCGTGGACAGCTCGTGAACGAGCCGAACACGAACACATTTTTTGAGCTCGAAATATAAACGAGCTTACACCCCTATATGCATGTAAATCTTCCTATTTAAAAATACTATGCCTAAACAGTAAATTTAAGTAACTATTTTCATGCAAGATTCAGCACAAAGAATAAAGAGAGAGGACAGAGCCGAACTGAACATTCAAGTTTCATTCTTTGCCATTGACTTTAGTGCTTCATAGCTCAAAATACTAATAATAAAAGAGACCCGTTTTTCAAAAAGCCTCCTCTATTTAAGCTAACCCGTTGACAACAAGCCACCACTTACAATTTCCGAAGAATGTGAGGAAAAAATAGGAAAGAGAAAAAAAATTATCTAAATTTCAGATCTGAATTTAATCACATGTACAAATGATTCTTTTAAAATAATTTAAATAGCTATTAGTTATATAGCTTAAGTATATATTGATTGAGTAGGTATTATAATTAGAAGATTCATCATGGTCATATTTAGAGTACTAAACAAAGATTTACATTCGTATCGATGAATCCAAAAGTGTATGAGAAACACACCAACTGAATAGAATGTTTTGTTAGGAAGTAATTAGAGAGAGAGAGAGAGAAAACACAATAGAGAACAATAAAAGGGACGGTAGTCTTTATTCATGATATGGACTTCCTATTTATAGACATAAGTCCCAGTATTGCAAAAAAACAATATTGGTCCTCTCATCATTGCCTTTTCAAAGGGAATTTTTAGTAATTACAAATTAGCATGTAATAAGGCTGAGGAACTGATTCGAATGATAATAGTTTGTCGACCATCAGTTGAGTCTTGGCTTGATGGATATCTAATCTGAAAGATAACCTTCTATTGAATATCGTATTGAGGGCTAATTCGCGCTCTGCCGAAAATCTTCTAGCACGTTCCCCCGATCACTCGAACAAGGTGCCTCCCTTGCCAATATCGAGCTCAAGACGGTCGTCAACAAATATATTCGATCGTCAGTATCATCCTATTGAGCCGTTCATCTGCCCTAAGATTTGTACTGACATATTATTATATGTACAATATCACTCAATTTTATGTATTTACATATCCAACATTGAAACTTTAATATTAATTTATGTCATATAGGTACATAGCACCCAATTCCTATTTATTTATATTTCTAAAATCAAAATTTCACTTTTTATACTTGTAGCACCCAAAACTTTCATATCACATAAAAATATCACTATTTTAATTTTAAAAAAATGTGAATTATATATTTTCATGCATAAATAAGATGACATAAATATATTAAAAAAATTAAAATTTAGCCGTTAGATATATAATTTCATAGAAATTGAGTGATATGCAAGTAAATCTATTTATTTAATTATTTATTGATCATTTGAGCGTCATATAATCGCCTCAAAGAATATACATCAAATTTGAATATAAGTGATATTTTTATATGGTGTTAAAAGATTTAAATTTTATGTAAAAAATTATTAAATTTTATATGTTAATTAAATATATAAATACAATCCAATTGTGTGATATGCATGTAAATCCCCCCAAAATTTAATATGAAATTTTAAATACTTGCCACCTAATTCTCATATATTTATGTATCTAACACAAAACTTTGTTTCATATCATACTAACAGTATAAATATTTTAACTTTAGAATATGAAATGCATATTTCTTATACAAGTAAGATGACATATATATATATAAAATGAAAATAAAGAAGGAGGCCATGGCTATAGGGCTCTTTCGAAAGATCTCCACGGTTCAATAAAACTCTTTTAAAAATCACTTCTAAGTAACGGTCATCTTCATCTACGATCTAAAATGGTGAAAAATAACTATTCTGCTGAACAACTTTGAGAGATACTGTTTTACCAAACGAAAATAAATCTGCACGGGAATTTTGCTGCAACGAAATGAAACTTCATTGTCTTCTTTGAGGAGCACTTAGAGGACTATCTCTTAGCATTTGGAGTTGCATGCAGAACTACATGAGCCATTTTCTACTGGTACGTACATTTCTTCCTCCACTTCCTATTCATTATTATATATGTCTATTACATTACTACCTTTGTTTTCTCAATTATGGAAGAATGTGAGGAAAAAATAGGAAAGAGAAAAAAAATTATCTAAATTTCAGATCTGAATTTAATCACATGTACAAATGATTCTTTTAAAATAATTTAAATAGCTATTAGTTATATAGCTTAAGTATATATTGATTGAGTAGGTATTATAATTAGAAGATTCATCATGGTCATATTTAGAGTACTAAACAAAGATTTACATTCGTATCGATGAATCCAAAAGTGTATGAGAAACACACCAACTGAATAGAATGTTTTGTTAGGAAGTAATTAGAGAGAGAGAGAGAGAAAACACAATAGAGAACAATAAAAGGGACGGTAGTCTTTATTCATGATATGGACTTCCTATTTATAGACATAAGTCCCAGTATTGCAAAAAAACAATATTGGTCCTCTCATCATTGCCTTTTCAAAGGGAATTTTTAGTAATTACAAATTAGCATGTAATAAGGCTGAGGAACTGATTCGAATGATAATAGTTTGTCGACCATCAGTTGAGTCTTGGCTTGATGGATATCTAATCTGAAAGATAACCTTCTATTGAATATCGTATTGAGGGCTAATTCGCGCTCTGCCGAAAATCTTCTAGCACGTTCCCCCGATCACTCGAACAAGGTGCCTCCCTTGCCAATATCGAGCTCAAGACGGTCGTCAACAAATATATTCGATCGTCAGTATCATCCTATTGAGCCGTTCATCTGCCCTAAGATTTGTACTGACATATTATTATATGTACAATATCACTCAATTTTATGTATTTACATATCCAACATTGAAACTTTAATATTAATTTATGTCATATAGGTACATAGCACCCAATTCCTATTTATTTATATTTCTAAAATCAAAATTTCACTTTTTATACTTGTAGCACCCAAAACTTTCATATCACATAAAAATATCACTATTTTAATTTTAAAAAAATGTGAATTATATATTTTCATGCATAAATAAGATGACATAAATATATTAAAAAAATTAAAATTTAGCCGTTAGATATATAATTTCATAGAAATTGAGTGATATGCAAGTAAATCTATTTATTTAATTATTTATTGATCATTTGAGCGTCATATAATCGCCTCAAAGAATATACATCAAATTTGAATATAAGTGATATTTTTATATGGTGTTAAAAGATTTAAATTTTATGTAAAAAATTATTAAATTTTATATGTTAATTAAATATATAAATACAATCCAATTGTGTGATATGCATGTAAATCCCCCCAAAATTTAATATGAAATTTTAAATACTTGCCACCTAATTCTCATATATTTATGTATCTAACACAAAACTTTGTTTCATATCATACTAACAGTATAAATATTTTAACTTTAGAATATGAAATGCATATTTCTTATACAAGTAAGGTGACATATATATATATATAAAATGAAAATAAAGAATGAGGCCATGGCTATGGGGCTCTTTCGAAAGATCTCCACGGTTCAATAAAACTCTTTTAAAAATCACTTCTAAGTAACGGTCATCTTCATCTACGATCTAAAATGGTGAAAAATAACTATTCTGCTGAACAATTTTGAGAGATATTGTTTTACCAAACGAAAATAAATCTGCACGCGAATTTTGCTGCAACGAAATGAAGCTTCATTGTCTTCTCTAAGGATCCCTTAGAGGACTATTTCTTAGCATTTGGAGTTGCATGCAGACCTACATGAGCCATTTTCTACTGGTACGTACATGTCTTCCTCCACTTCCTCTTCATTGTTATATATGTCTCTTACATTACTACCTTCGTTTTCTCAATTATTTTTCTTATTATTATAAGGTTTGTGGTCTCCCATGTCTGAGGAAGCTTCAATGGGATACTGGAAAGATGTAGTCGGCAGGTGGTCCGAGCGATACAAGCGGCGGAAAACTTCGGCGGCAGTCTCGCCGGCTGTGGCAGCGGAGGACTTTTCCTCACTTAGTTCTCCAAGTCTGAAATATATTTTCTTAGCTTTAATTATATCACCGAAACCACTCACCGGTTAAAAATTATGATTTGCATTTAAATTATTCCCATAAAAATTTAATTTTTAACTCTTTGAGTTTAAAATAAAATAAATGCATTTTAATTATAATTCATTTTCTTCACAGATCTCTATAAATTAATCCAAAATTAACTGATCCTTCTTCACTTCCCAGATCAGAACGAATTCAACTTCACCAATCACATAAACAGATTATGCTCAGAGAAGAAAGAAACAGAACAAAAAGCTGCAACAGAATGGTTGAGGAAGAAGGAGAAGAAGGAGAAGGTAGCTTATCCTTTTGCTGTGCTGAAGCCGACGGAGGTTGAAGGTAAGTTAACGCTTGCAGAGATAAATGAGCGGATTCTCAGGCGGCCGAGGAGGCCGGTGAGGCATCCGGTGGGGGAGTTTGCTTGTTTGCCGTGGGTGGTGAAGGGCGGCGACGGGCCGGGGCTCTCCGGCAAAGCGGTGGTGGGGGTTACAAGGGTGTGCACTAAGGGGAAGGGTAGTATTACTGTGATAAGGACTAGGGGGTTGAATTAATTAGTTCTTAATTTTGCTTTTTTTGATGTTAATTAAGCTTATTTGTATAGGTCGGACTTTAGGGTGATTGTGAATTTATATATGTTAATGTAATGGTGCTGAGGTTTTGTGTGTTGATTGTGGTTTTAATATATATATAAGGAATTGTCTGAAGCTATTATACGAGCCTCACCTATCCTCAATGCGCCAAATAATTTGAGTACTACATCTTTCACACAGGGGAAATCAAACCCAGACCAGAGAGGATGCATGAATCCTTTTTCTATCAAGAAGATGTCCGACCAACTAACCTGAGTACGCAGCACACACACACACACACACACTATATATATATTGGGGTCGGTTACATGAATCTTTTTTCTCCATTGTGTCATATTCAGTGTCATATTTTCATTTAATTCGACTAAATTAAGAGCAATTTTTGATACAACATGCTCATATCTTCTTAGGTCTATGTCTACATTTCTTAGTTGAATTTAAAACAAGTACTATTTTAATCCGATCATCAACTAATCAACATTTAATATGACAAAAAAATCTAAGATGGCTATCTAAAATCTTGTTCGTCATTGAAGCTATACCGGCCCTTTCATAGATATATTTGTTTCGCTTTTTCTCTCAAGTGTAAAGCCACATCCAACTAAGTTAGTTTTATGCTTTTCTTTTATAAGCCAATATTTTGTGCCATTGTATTGAAGTTCTCACAATCTCATAAAATTAGCATGCAAGTCTCTTTTCTATCACACATGAGCCTGATGCAATATTCTTATACTTTAACGATCCAATTTGAATTATACTAATAAAATTCTCATTATATCACCATGACTTTGAATTATATATATATATATATATATATATATGCGCTGCGTACTCAAATCAATTGGTCGTGCATCTGCTTGTCAGATGTAAGTCTCCTATAGTGTGGGGTTCGAATCCCTTCAATAGACGGTATGATACTCGAATTGTTAGGCTCATAGGGGATAGCCAGAGCTCATACAATAACCTCATGTCATTCCTTATATATATATATATATGTGTGTGTGTGTGCGCGCGCGCGCGCGCGACATGAATCTATAGATTATATATGTAGATTAAATTAAATAATAATAATAATCCATCATAGGTCACAAACAAATTATCATCATTCTACATGAATCTCGAGACGATTTTTAAGCAATAAACATTCAAATCTTGATAAAAAGTCATATAAAGCTCCAATTTAAGCAAACTTATATAGTCAAACTGATCTGTTTAATGAGACAGACCTAATGATATGAAAACTAGTCCAATCCAAGTCAAATCAAGCCCATAACAAGTCATTAAACCACAATTAGAGGATTTCAATACATAATTGGAATGTCAAACTGATTCTCAATCTGACAAACTTACAGTCAAATTAAGTGTCTCGCGAGCGACTCGACAAGACGAATCCAACGAGCCCAATATTGCTCAATTATAACATCATTAAGATACTCAAATGTACATTAAACGTCGTATGATCGATGGAAGCTCTCCGGACTTTACGATCAAAATGGTTTATATTTTTGCAATAATTTCACCCAGAACACTATAAATAGAGTCCCACCCATCACATGAGGGGAAATGAGAGAGAGAGAAAAAAACTTGAGGTTTTGGGAAAGAACTCAAGTCTAACATCAACCACCACCAACCGTCGGCGACTACCGCCAACCTCTGTCGACCACCGTCGACGACCGCAGATCACCCTCGTCCTCTGTCGACCACCATCGACGGTCATCGACCGTTGTCAACTTGCACCTAACGTCATCAATCACCAACAACCAGACGCTTTCAGCAACATTGTAATATGAAAAATATAATTATCATTTCCTATCTGTGGGGCAGAGAATTTCTGTAATCATCAATCAATAGTAGATTTTCACAACTGAATCAGCCCTGTGATTTTTCCCTCACTAATTTTTCACGTAAAAATTTATGAAATTATCACCATTTATTATTTTTTTTTATCTGTCTGTATGTTGAATAAAATTTTGTGGGAGGCATCAATCGTAGAAAAAAAGAAAAAAATAAAATTAGGACTCCATCGAATGAAGGCAGTGCGGAGCACACGCAGCACCACTGAGCGGGGAGTTTCGATGGTTGCGATCGCCGCTTACCTTCCCCCACTTCCGACGCATTTTGGCTCGAAACCCGGTGACCTCCGGCGATTTTGGTTCACTTCTCCGGTGAGTTATTTTCTCCATTATCACTTCTGAGGTAAGAAGTATCACGAGTAGCCCTCACCCATTTGTGTTTTCAATTCTCTGAAACACAAGCTGGATATCGCCACCATTCCGTGGAATCGTAGCTTTCAATGGCATGGGAGTGAGAGTGGAGCGTTGGCTGTGCGTTTTCGTCCCCCTCGTGCATCGATTTCTACGACGACGGAAGGTTAGGCGATTTTGCTTTGCTCACTGTTTCCAGGGTAGTCGGGATTTTGGGCGCGTTTATTAGACGGATATGCGCTGCAGGAACTTCTGATCAGGAGCTTAGATTGGTGCTTGAACTCGCTACGGACGAGGAACTCTATGAGTTGGAGAATATTCTCTACGGCCGAAGGTGTGCTTCTATCTTGCTCTTTCTCTTCAATTATTACCTGTTTTCTCTCCATTGCTTATTCTAGGAAGAGTTTAGTCGAACATGACGTGACTGATTCTTTGTTTTTTAGATAATGGTTGCTCTAGGGGTTGTTTGCCTGCCTATAAGATTTATGTCAAATAGCATTTAGTAAATCCAGTAAATCCGGATTTATGGACACCAAATGCTGAAAATCTAGAATAATGTTTAGTTCAATTTAAGGTTAAATCCATTAAATTCATTTATGATGTTTGGCATAAATCCACCCCTGCGACTTTCTTCCCAAGTTAAATCTATTAAATTCACGCAATAATTGGATTTAATAAATCTGGATTTACGTTAAAAAAAGTAACGGAAGGGAAGAAAATTTGGATTTAGCTAAGTCCGGATTCAATTTGTCCATTTTTTTTGTTTGGCTTGATTTAGGTTAATCGTGCTAAAATCTGGCTACCAAACACCCCCTTAGAAGAGCTTTTCCTGGAAACATTGCCTAGTGCCGATATTTTATTATCAAATTTGATCTTTTTTTTATTATTCTATATTATTTTTTTTGGAGCTCGATCGATGCCATAAAGAAAACATTAAGATATTAACATCAATAAATACATTTACTAGGAAAAAAAAAAAACTTGGAATCATGAACATGAGAAAAAGTTTTTATTTTTAAATTTCATGATACAAGGTTTTTGGAAGGTGTTATGGTTTAGTTTTATGTTCCTTGTTAGATTTAAGTGGTACAAAAACTTTGTGTTTTGCATGATACAAAAACACATTATTTTGCAACCAAACTGAAGGACAAAAATCAACACCAAAAACCTTACATGGCCACCACCAAACTCAGAAATAAAGTTTTTCAATAACTTAAACAATCAACTTCAAACTTTCAATAGGAGTCGTAGGTCGGAAACAACCCATTTTTTGGGTGGGCAAACTTTTAAATAATTAAATAATATAATAATGAAAAGATAAAAATAAAAACAATTAAATAAATAAAACTACATACATCTAGTAAGATAATACAATTAAATTTATAATTTAAAATTATTAATCAACATGAATGTATGAATTTATAAATATACAAATAGATAAGGGGTATGTTAAGCATTCTTTGATAAGAATGGGGCAAAACTATAAATTGAGGATGGACAAACTTATAAAAATTGATGTCTTATAAAAGAAATAAAAAAATTGAGGGTACCTGCCCTCACATTCAGGTGGTTTAGCCACTGCCAGAAATCTTCTACTGAAATAATAAAGCAAAATTATTCTTAACCACAGAAATTCCTGAGCCATTAAGAAGTGTGTGAATAAAGATTTAAAGTTTGACAACAACGACATTTAGAAGTAAGATTCAATCAATATAACACTTGCATTTAGAATCAAGATTCGGTACAATGACATTTATATGTAAGATCAAAATCCAGAATAAAAAATTTAAAAAGTCCCTTGTGCTTTAGTCTTAAATTTCATAATTTAAATTTTTCATGTAATTAAGCATCTCTTCAGCAAATTCTTGAATTTTCCCATATAAATCCAAAATCTCATTCTCAGACACCATACATTGGAGAAAATATTTGACTCCAACGTTTTTTAGAAGAAAGACATAAGGTTGTGGCATTCTCTATCTTACTCAATAAGAAACGTAGTAGAGCCCTAAATGAAGGATACAAAATGGCATAGCTTCTTAGTTTTCGTGGTTTAATAAAATGATGAGGAGACAACCTTTGAACAAATCCTTAAATAAGATTAAAAAACACCTTGGATACTACACCAAATCTATTCATTCAATGCTTAAGCCATGGCAAGAGCAAATCATTACCAAATTCAAAAGTGGTAGGTTGAAGTTTAAACTAAACGTAGATGGATCACAAATTCATTAATGTTTAAATTTATGTCTTAAGGGCTCAACCCAATGCAGATTGAGCTCATACCAAAGAAATAAAGTAATAAAAAAAATCTAAATTATGTCAAGGCCAGAAGTTGGGGATTGACCGCCTGGATGAACACAATCATCACGATCTTTGAGTTCTATGGGATTGAATGACTTAACACGGCGTAACGATGGATGATCGTAGAGTTTAGGAGCCATCTTCTTGATGACTGTTTGTATGCCATCAGCTCAAGAAGGCAAATGGTTGTGCTTTGAAAATCATTCACATCAACAACATCAATAAAAAACGACATTCTTCATTCCAAAAATGAAGGACTTACCGTACCTACCTTAAATCGCCATGTTTGGCTCAAGACAAGAGATGATTCAATTCCAAATTGACTTGGCTCCGAACAACGACAAATGGCTTAAATGTGAACAACTTGAGAATATCATTGAAGCACTCCGTCTTCTGGATTTGTTTTCAAAATATAAAAATCTTAATTCCATTTTCTCAATTTGAGTGCACAAAATGTTGTATGCATTCTCTTCCCTTTCAAGATGTTTTTCCAAAACATCATAAGAATCTCCAATATTTTGAAACAAATTTTTCAGCAAGTAAAAATTATCAAAGAAACACCCATCCATAATCATGGCTCTTCATCTCAACTTCAAATTCAAACTCAAGATCGACAATTCAAGCTCCACTGGTAATAGCTTTTTGCACCAGAAGAACCCCTCCTCGACAGAAGGTATCCCCAACAAACATTTGATCAAATATCACATGCAATCATCATTAAGGACATGAACTTTTAGGTTCATTTGCTCCTTAATCTTATGACATTCACAACTATATAAAGTGTCACCAATTTTGACAGTATCATGTTTGGACCTTCCTTTGATTCTCGTATCCATTTACACAAAATCTCTCTTGCAAAAAAAAAAAATTAGCCTGAACCTTTGATAAACTATGCCATGTAGCCTTTGGATATAGTGCTGTGATACTCGAGATAACATCATAAGAGTCTACTAGAGGATGATTATCAAATCCCTCATGCGTGACTCCACGGGAGTTTGCATCATAGCAATAGTAATTGATGTTTGGGTTAATACCCATTCTTTGACAAACTTCACATGGTGAAGTGAAATAATAAAATTAAATATCATCGCATAAGTCAAGAGGCTAGAGGAAGGAAAGTGTAGCGTTATTAAAACTTAATATTATCAAATGCTGCTTTGCAAACTTAAACCATGGTTTAAGAATTTGGGGAATAGATGGAAGTTCCAAATTCACTAACCTAGACCATGTCAATATAGGACCAACATGTGCATAAACTAACTAAATTTCGCTTTCAAAATGAATTGATCCAAGTCAACTGTTTGTGATAGCCGGTTGAGAGAGATTCCTCTGAAAGATTAAATAACACATAAGAATCCTGGAAGATCTTTGAAGAATCTTTTAGATTAATGAGATATAATGGTTTACTCAAAATTAGTCAGTGATGATTTATTTACATGGACCAAAAAAGTGATGGAAGTGTAATTTTTTATTGATTTAAGATTGTAGGTCCTGCCACCTATGCGTGAGTGTTTATATCTTAAACAATTTAATTTGGGAGGACTTTTTTTTTTGTATAAGAAAAATTTTTAGAGCATATAACGGATTACTTTTAAATGAATTTAGATTCTTTATGTTTCTAATTTTTAGAAGGTTTCATCTATATCTGGATCAATAGTCTTATACTTTCAAATCAGGAAATAATATTTACTGATATGTCAGTGTAGATGTTGTATGTGTATGCTATAACCATTTACAAACTTTATACACTTAATTTTTTTATGTTTTTTTGCTGTTTGGATGCCTCAATTATACAATTTTTCTCTTTAAGTGACATAATAAGAAAATTCCACTGTTTCCTCTTTTCTTTTATAGCATGTTTCAATTGAACCAATAAAGAAGGCTCCACTACTTCCTCTTCTTGAAAGTCATTAAGTTTTTAGACAAAATCAATACTTTTCTTTACTGGTGAAGGGTCATTTTTGAGTGCTTTCGGGTTGCAGTTTTAATCACTATCAAAGTCTCCTCTGATTTGGTGAAGTTAACTTTTTTTTATGATAATTTGCTCATTCTAATTGCAGCTACTTTAGTCCGTTGCTAAAGTCAATTTCTAGCAAACCAGATATTGATTATATTCTTGAAGAAGCAGATGACCAACAACGAGAGGATTACATAACACACCTTGAATCACGTTTCTTTTTCCTTGCAGCAGATGCTCGTTCTACACTAAGGTTTGCTTGATTTGTTTTTTTCTTCATTAAATCTAAAATTATGATGTGCTTAGAATAATTTCATTTTAGTCACTGAGTGCATTGCTGTAACTTAGATAACAATTGTTTATTCTCATCTAGTCACTTGATTTTACTTTTATATGCATCTATATGGGTTCATACGATGTAGAAATTAAAATTTTCATTATCCTGGATCAATGTCCTATTTTGTAAGAAATTGCCATTCGTTTAAATTTCATTTTTTTTCTTAGGCATGAATTAAAAGCAGCTCATAATCAACTCTCTTACTACCCAGTCTTTCTTTTTTAGTTTGTTGTAGCATTAAGATCACCACATCTTGTCAGGTATACTCCACAGGTTTGGCTGTGCTGATTTTTTATGATTTTAACATTTTACTCACTAGGAGTTAAAAGAAAAGGTAACCCTGAGAGTGTTTTTTGCAAAAGTGTCTGGTCATTAATGATATAGGACACACAATATTTTCTTGGAGTTAAAATTGTCTAAAATAGGAAAAAAACACACCCTCTTATTTTGGAAATACGATGCATATTTTCTTGAGGAGCCGGGCGTTCTAGGCCACAAATTCACAATACTAATACCCTTATGATGCTCAAACTGCTAATAAAAATATATCCTTTGATGACCCATCTTAATTTAGCTGACTGGCTACTCAAGTTTGATATGGAGAGTTTCTCGGATGTACCACATCGGCTCACTTGGGCATAAAATTTCAGTTTTTGGATATTGTATTTTTCTTAGAGGTACTTTAATTACTTAAAAAGGTAAGGAACAAAGTATTGTGTCCAAATTTGATCTTGAGTTTGAATATAATGTTGTAATTAATTTTGGTTGTGAAATGATGCGGTTAAAGTCTCTTTTGGGGGAATTTTATTTTCTAATTACTCAGCTTATGGTTTGGATTGTGACGATCATACTGTCATCTACATTGTCATAGCTGATGTTTTCACAAAATCCTTGGGTCCTTTACGTTTACCTTTATTATGCAACAACTAATAGCTAGCCAATAGTATGACATATCTAGAGGAGAAGCGCTAGGAAAATTTTAAATCAGGAAGGTTTTTTATATTGTCAAGTGCTATATATTTATTTTTTGTTTCTTAGATTACTGATTTAATTTGTTTAATAGAGATTCTTTGGTGGCAATACACGACAAAAAGGCCTTTCCTCTAACAGTTTGTGTTGTGTTTCTATGTTAGTTTTGTCTTTATTTGTCTTTAACTATTTGTTAAAAGCATCATTTATCATTTAAATTTTATTTGGTTCTTTTTAATTTTCGGTATGGCTGTTTTAACTTCAAATATGACTATAATTATAAATATTTTCCAGCTTCATGTAATTGGAAGGTTGATAATTGAAATATTTTGAGATTTGATTCTTATATGGTTTCATCTCTTTATGGATGCTTGAGGATTCACCTTTGCTTCACCTTTGATGATTCTATAACTTGATGTATCAAGAATCAATATCAACAATTTGAGGATTTGTTGGTGTTTTGTTTTTTTTCCCTATTTTCTATTGAATCCTCAACTTTTCTGCCTACCTATGTATCATTCTCTTTTGCGTTAAAAAATATTGAATTCACTATCATTGTGAAATTGAACTTTGTAAGATGGTATGAAAGTTTTCCTGTGATCACTTTGAATTTTATATTTGGTTTTTTTTTTGTTTGACAAGGGGTTGGAGGCCATCATACAGAAATGTCTTATTGGGTGTGAGAAGAAAGCTGAACATTTCATGCTCAAATAAACTGTCAACAGAAGACCTGGAAGTTGAAATTTTTCTTCATCTATTGCAGGATTATTCAAGGTATAAATGATGAGCTTTCTACATGGTTGCTGACTTGCCAATTATATTTTCTTCAAATTTAATTGTCCTAGTAGTAGAGCTAAAATAAATGCCAATTAAAAAATAATAATTATTTTAGTAGAGAAAGAATTAATTTTTGTCTGAGTTTATATCCATGAAATTATAACTACTCGCATTATTTTTGCCATTTAAGTATCTTGAATGATATGGTTGACTTATGCTCAGTGAAATTTCTGAATTTGAGAAAGAGGAACAAACAAGAAATAAAAATAGAGATAAATGACAGCTAACATAATGTGACCCATGCTCTTCCCACTAGATATGTAAATTGCTGAACACAAAAACAACAACAACAACGACAACAACGACCACAACAAGTCTTTATCCCACTAAGTGGGGCCGGCTACATGAGTCCTTTTTCTACATTACATCCTATTGAGTGTCATATTTTCATTTAATTCTAATAAATTAAGATCATTTTTTAAACACTTTGCCTAAGTTTTTCTAGGTCTACCTCTGTTTTTCTTAATATAAATTGAATCTAAAACATCTACTCTCCTAACCGGATCAGCAGATGGTTGACATTTAATATGACTAACCATCTAAGACAACTTTCTTTAATTTTGTCTGCAACCGGAGCTACACCAACCCTATCACGGATATATTCATTTCGCATTTTGTCTCTAAGTGTCAAGCCACTCATCCACTTAAGCATTCTCATCTTGGCAACCCTTTGTTTTATGCTTCTCCTTTAAGGGCCAGCATTCCGTGCCATAGAGCATTGCAGGTCTCACTACCATCTTATAAAATTTTTCTTTCAGCCTAATCGGTACTTTTCTATCACACAGTAGGCCTGAAGCATTCCTCCACTTCAACCAACCAACTTGAATTCCACTAATAACATCCCCATCTATATCATCATACTATTGAACTCTAGACTCGAGATATCTAAAGCGTTCACACCTTTTAATGATTTGATTACTCATAGCTAAAACTCTGCCAGTAGAGCTACTACTACTAAAATTACTTTCCATGTATTCAATTTTTGCTCTACTCAAATGAAGGCCCTTGGACTCCAATGTAGAGCTCCATATTTCAATTTTTTCTTGAACTTTTTATCTTGTCTTATCCACAAGAAGGACATCATCAGGGAAAAGTATACCCCAAGGTACATCCTCCTCTAAATGTCCAGTAAAGGCATCCATAACTGAAGCAAAACTTGCCTAGTGTTAATTGATCATAAATTTTTTATATTTGATGATTTTGATGTTAATATTCTCTTACCTAGACTTTAGAGGCCTTAAATGTATGTTGAAGCATGCCTTCTATTTCATGAGCCATATTTTTCTCTAAAATTTCATCACCAAATATGGTTTTGAATGCTAAATGTAAAAGAAACAATCTGTTATTTTTATGTAAATGATAGATGGATTTAGGCAAAAAATTGCAGCTTTGGTGATGTCTATGTTACGTTCTCATGCATAAAACTAATCCTAGACATAACAAGTACATTTATACTCAGCAATAATAATAATCAAAGACAAATTTCCCCTTAGGCTACGCGCCCTCGTAACAAATTGTTCCTATCTTTTGCCAGATTCTTTACTTACACTCGTCACCTCTTTAAGCTTTTTCACTCCAGTTGACTTTTGGTCATCCAGGAATTGTGATCTTATAAGCCTTTATATATGAAGAGATAATTGTCTTATTTAATTATGGTGATTAACGCGCTTTCTGGGCTTACTCGGCTTGAGACGTAGATCATTGTATTAGGGTAATGATGCTTGAGCCAAAGTCTACTCCTTGATGTCTACCTAGTAAAACCAGAACACAAGCTTAATTTTATTTTATTGAGACTATCTCTTGGGGAAATTACTCGAGTATAATCAACCTTAGGGAATTTGTTCCCTTTGGAATATTGATTGACCTAATTCCTTTGGTTTTATTTTAAAAAATTTAAACTGATAGTACAATTTTCGTGAGTATTTTATAGGAATTGAGATAAAACTTATTGGTTCTATTTTACTGGAATCTTTTATTATTCCTTTTTGTGCAATCTCTTATACGGAAAGATACTCCAACTCTATAACTAAGAATACATAGACTAATTTTTGGGGTATTGTGATGTTGATGATTCACAAAATTCTTGGTTAGGGACAAGTAGAATACTTGAAGAAGGGCCTAGAATCATGCCAATCTCCTAAACTTGGCTCTTAATTATCCTTTTCTTTTCCTTTATTCCATATCTAATTATATCCATTTGCTTTTCTATCTTGTTTTAATTTAATTTCATGGTTTTCTGTACTGCATCAAGGCCTCTAATGGTTTTTGAAGTTGAGAAATTCGGCTCTCTACTATGTTAAATATACTATATCCTTTTTATTGGTTGTCATTACAAACCTAATAACTGTTCTAGTCAGGAAAATAGTTCTCTGTCCTCTGTGGGGGAAGACAACAAACTCGCAAACGGAGGAAGTTTGGGTGTAGGACTTAGCCAATGGAAATTACAACTGCTTGGTGTCCTGAGAACTGGGGCAAAGGAATTCCAAGACATGATTTTGAAGGTATTTATTTCTGTTTTAAGTTTAGCGAAACAAAATGTGTAAAGTTCTATTTTATAAATTTTCTTATCTAGCGGACTTCATCCTTTAACAGGGAGGTGGCATGTTAACATTGTCAAGGATTTTTCAATTGGTATGAACGTGCTTCTCATACTTTGAAGTATGAAACATGGTATTTTTTTGTTGGTCGTCATTTTATCTATCACTAATTGAGTAGTTGGCTTGTTAGTTATCTAATAGATTCTCTGGAAAGTTGATAATGGAAGCCGCCAACTATGAGATAAAGCGTGAAATTATGAAGAGGGTATGCAACTTGATCATTATGGAGCTTTTCGTTCATTAATTGAATGCTAGTATTTGGTTTTTTCTATCCTCTTCATTTGGTCACAAGTGTTAATAGGAATTTAACATTTCAGAGTGAGAATAATTTGATTTTTTTTGTATTGTATTGAAGGTACACCACATGCTTCTAGGTTGCTTTTGCTAATGTTTATCCATGAAAACTACTATCCCCAATTGGTAAGTTAGTGAGGATGTTATTCCGCCAATTCATTAGTAGTTTGACAAAGTTTGACGAGAACTGTTTTTGAATGGTATGCAGAATTGCCAAATGATTATGTGAAGATGTTCGCAGAACTTGAAACAATGTTTATCTAGAGATTTGTTAGTGCAACAAAGAAAAAGACTATTGTTGACCTTGCTCTGGAGAAAAGGACGAAGATCGAGTCGGTTACAAAATATATCACTCGCTGGCATAATTTGAGTATGAAATGCAAACAACAATTGGAAGAAGAGCATGCAATTCAATTGTTGATGGGTAATATTGATGATAAGATAGTAACTTATTTATGCATGACTTCTATCTCTACTTTCCAAGAATTGCTAGATAGGGTTCCTAAATTTGAAAAACTGAATTTCATGAAGTCTGAGGGACATTCCGATAAAAGCAGAAGAAATAGACGTACAAACTCTCGAAGAAGCGAGACAAAATATTACCTCTTTAGACTCTGATAAAGAAAAACAACCCGTTTATGAGAAGGAAAAAAAAAGACAACCCATCAATTCTAATCCTCAACAAAATTTAGTTTTGTGAGGAAATGATTAGCCGAGGACCTTTGATGGGGGAAAGCGTCCGAATCAAAGGCAAAATGGTGAAGAGCGAGCATATCCTTTTTTAAAAGAAAAGATGAATAAAGAATATTCATTCAGAAGAGAAAGTGTGGCAAAGCTATTTCGACAAGATCTTAAAGCTGGCCTTGAATTGCCAGAATGCATAAGGCCTGAAGAGTCAGGTCAAACCAGCAACCCAAATTACTATCCATATCACCGGGTGGTTTTCCACCCGATTGAATAATGTTATTATGTCTTTAAAGATTGGCTGGAAAAGAAATGTAAATATGGGAAATTTACATTGTCCGACAATGTCCTAATTCACCCAAAAAGAGGAGCCAAATTGAGACGAGGAATGAGAGATTGTGTCTCAAAGAAAACCATGAAAATGTTAAAGCAGTTGAAAGGAGTCCCCTGTGTGACGTGGAAATCTCCTCTAGAACTGGAGCTCGAGTTAAATAGAAGACGTGGTAGGTACATCATCCTCTTCGTCAACCCAAATGCAGCCTAACAATGCTAGTTCATCTAGAAGTAAGAAGAGGTCTACGCAGGGTTCATCAAAGAAATCCAAGAAACCAGCCAAATGAAAGAAAACTAAAAAGAAAACTATGATGGTGAAGATCATTAAAAATTTGAAGGAATATCATCAACCAACAAAGAAGCCTGTCAGACTTGCAGAGTTCATGCATGGACTCCAAATTATTGATTCAAAGGACTTCTTATGGAAACTTGTCGAGTCATATCAGTGACCGGACATTTCCGAAACTGTCAAGCTTCTATGGTGTCTAAATCATGTTTGATGACATCACAATCAGATGATAGTTCACAAGATCTATGTTTTCCTGAAGAAAATGTGCCTTTATGACAAACTGAAAGAGGAATAACAAAAGGAACTTCTATGGAAAGCATGTCATCTGAAAGTTTTGATTTAGATGAGGTGGAAGACGTTCAATTGAGGAATAGTAAGGTATTACCTTCATCACTAAAAAAATGGTCTATCAAATAAAGATAATGGAAATGAAATTGTGGTAAATGAAGATATTCTTCTTAAAGTCCTGAAGAAGAAATCAATTTTAAGCAGACCCATCGATTACAACATTTTCTGATATTTGAGAAAGATTACTGCACAACTTAGTGTGTATGACGCTCTCTTGATGTCGAAAGTGCTCTGAGAAATTTTGATTCAAGCTCTCTAAGAGCCCGAAAAATATGAGTCATATTTTGCTCAAAGGTGTGTGCTGGAAGTCTTGCAAGCTCAGGATGTTCCAGCGATCATATTCTCTGAGGAAGTTCTCTTACTTGGGTCATTAGCTCATAATCGCCCATGTACGTTTCGACATATTGTAATGGTGCAAAGATAAACAAAATATTAGTCGATTCAGGTTCCGCTGTAAATTTGATGAGCTTGAAAGTACTAAAATGATTTTATTTTGACATCAGTCATTGGGGGCATGAAAAATTGATGATTCATGGTTTCAATGAAAAAGGCCAGAAGACTTTCGGAGCTTTAGTTCTGCCACTCACATTCGGTCAACCATATATGAAAGTTAAGTTTCACATAATTGATTGTAATCCTTTATTTAAAGCTCTCTTTGGCCGGCCATGTATTCATCGTACGACATCGTCCCATCAACTATACATCAATGCATGAAATATCTAAGAGATGGGAAAGAAATCACGATAGCTGGTAATGTTCGGACTTTTTCCGTTCATGAAGCTACAATATATGAAGATGCAAGATATTTTATGTCAAAAAAAGCCAAAATCTTCACAGTCTCCTAAAAGTACAAAGTCAACCCCCAAGGCTGCAAAGCAACTTAAAAGAGGAGAGAAAGAAAAACAAAGTGAAAAACAAAAGACAACGTCATCTTCCACGATGAACTATCTTTCACCTAAGTTGAACAGTGTCATTCCCCACTTAGGAAGTGATACAAAAGAGGAAGATGACACTCCCATAAAGTCTGATATAATATGTGGGTCTTCAACGAAATTGAAGGACCACTTTGATTATCTTGATGAAGGCTATGAGAATCAGTCAACTTATAAATGAAAAGCTCAATGTGTTTTTTTTAATGAGAATGACCAAATTGTCAATATCTGATGATTTACTTGCACTGATGCCAATCACACCTCATATTTCAAGGAGGTCACTCCTTGTGAAGCGCATGTCACTGTGGAATTGAAGACATTTTATGTACCCCCATTGTCTGGGAGTAATGTACGAGAGTCTTTATTTTATATGTCTGAGGAGTATTAATGCCAAGAGCTCGATTGATCTGTACAATGCCCTAAACTTGAAGAAATGATCCCTACGAGAATGTCTATCATCCCAGAATTCAAAGAATGATGCAAAAGCTAGGTGTTCATGTTGGGGTCACTAAACAATGAGCTAAATACTTCGACAGGATTTGGAATCCAAGAAGCCCGCAAGCTTTTGGTGATGATAATAGATGCACAACAAAAGGTCTTGGATTTACTCAGCGAAAATATTCTGGAAAAGCAATCTGTATGGAGTAACAGAAAATGAAACTGATGCCAAAGATGAAGATGAAGAAAATTTGTATGGAGTCAACTGTACAAATAATCAAGATGTCGATGCCAAGCCTACTCTAGAAGAAATGGAAGATGGTGGGCAAACGACTACCATTGATGAATTGAAGGAAATTAACTTGAGAACTGAGGATGGCCCTCGCCCAACTTCCGTCAGTGCACTTCGGTCTGAAGGAAAAATTGAAGAGATCAAAACATTGTTTTGTGAATTCAAGGACTGCTTTGCTGGGTCATAAAGCTGAAATGCCCGGCTTATCCCCTGATGTAGCAATTCACTAGTTAGCTATCAATGCAGATGCAAAACCTATTAAACAAGCTCCACGGAGTATGAGACTTGAAATTGAAGAACATGTGATTACCGAAACAAAGTAGCTCATTGAGGCAGGCTTCATACGAGAAGAGAAGTATGCTGATTGGATAGCCAACATTGTGCTTGTGAGAAAGAATAACGACCAAATTCTCCTCTTCATCGATTTTCAGGATCTTAATAAGCCGTGTTCAAAGGATAAATTTCCGCTTCTTGTTACATAATTGCTTGTGGACAACACTTCAAACTATGATATGTTCTTTTTTATGGATGGATCTTCCAGATATAATCAGATCAAAATGGCTCCTGAAGATGAAAAACATACATCATTCAGAACGTTGATTGGAATCTATTGTTGCATGGTCATGTCATTTGGTTCAAAGAATGCAAAAGCAACATACCAAAGAGCTTTGACTCACATATTTGATGAACTAATTCATTAAAAGGTGGAGTGTTTTGTTGATGATATCGTCCTTAAAAGTAAAGATCGTTGAGATCATTTGGAAGATTTGAGGATCGTCTTTGAAAAGATCATAAAATTCGATCTCAAAATGAATCCTCTTAAATGTGCTTTTGGGGTATCCTAGGAAACTTTCTTGGGTATATTGTACGTCATAGAGGAATTGAAATTGATCCCAATAAAATCAAGTCAGTTGTTGAGATGCCTCCTAAAAATTTTTGCCAGCTTCGTTCTCTGCAAGGACAGCTCACTTTCATTCGACACTTCATTTTCAACTTATCCGGCCAATGTCAGTCATTGTCAAAGTTGATGAAGAACGCTCCATTTAAATGAGACGTTGAATGTCAAGAGGTTTTGATAGTATTAAGAAATACCTCTTAAACCCACCCATTCTCTCAGCACCAATTCCAGCGAAGCCTCTTATTTTGTACACAACAACATTAGAGGAGCCCTTGGGGCTCTACTTGCTGAACACAATGAAGCAGGCAAGGAGAACGCACTTTATTATATCAGTCAAAGGCTTATAAGAGTTGAGATATGATATTCTCAAATCGAGAAACATTATTTGGCGTTGATTTTCGCTGCTCAAAAGCTTCGCCTTTACATGTTGTCTCACAAAATCACTCTCATCTCAAGCATCAATTCTTTGAAGTTCTTGATGACTAAACCAACATTGATAGGTCACTTGACTCGATAGGCAGTCCTGCTCTTGCAATTCTATATCATATATGTTATGCAGAAAGCAATGAAAGGAAAAATTCTAGCAAATTTTTTTTCTGCTCATTTTGTTCCTTCCTGCTGATTCTCTGCTCAACGATGATTTGTGTGATAAGCAAGTTCTAATCATTCAAGAGAATGAGGAACTACAATTATGGGAATTATATTTTGAAGGAACATCTTCCATTAAGCCCGCCTAACGTCCAACTATTCCAAAGGCACGAACCAGCTTTGTTCTCTTCTTTGTGATACCAGAGGGAGGCATAATGAGGTATTCATATGGACTAATTGAGCCCAGGACTATTAATGAGGCTGAGTATGAAACTTTGATAGCTGGCCTCGAGATGGCTATCACATTTTTGACGATTCATAGCTTGTTATAAATCAAATATTAGGTATCTATAAGATAAATAAGCTTGAATTAACTTTTTATCATAAGAGGGCTACTCAGTTGATGAAGAAAATCTCACATGTCACACTGACCAGAGTGTCTCGAGTGCAAAACAGTTAAACAGACTGTTTAGCTAAATTAGCTAAAGAGATGACCAACATGATTTTTGAGCCAGTATTGATCGGCGTACACACTTGACAAGTCTTGAAACCGTCATGTTTAAAACTCTCACAAGCAGAGGGGTCATCAAGTTCAAGCAAGCAGGATGCAACTTCTGTTGTTCCTTATACTCCTTCCCAGATAATTTCTCAAAATCAACATGAGACACTCATGGCAGAGGAACAAGATGATTGGAGGTAGCCCTTCATTGACTATTTCAAAGAAGGAATATAAATCGATAGATGCACAAATAAAAAAGAGAGTCATGCGGTTTGTTTTTCTCAATGAAACCCTCCATCATAGGTCTTCTGAACAAATGTGACTAATGTCTGGGATCTGACATAGCCAACAAAGTTGTCGTTGAAGTGCATGAAGGACTTTGCGGTACACACTGAAGATCAAAAGAAGTTCCTAAAATGACAATGAAGATCAAAAGAATGAGTTATTATTGGTCATCACTGGTGAAAGATTGCATTTAGCATGCGAAGAAATGTCATGAATGTCAAATTCATGGTGACATAATACACCAATCGCTAAACCATAGCATCCTGGCCATTTGAATGTTGGGGTAAGAATGTGATTGGACCAATTGATCCACCGTCATCAAGAGGACACCGCTTTATCTTGGCTGCCACTGATTATTTCTCAAATTGGGTTGAAGTTGTCCCGTTCAAAGAAGTTATTGTTGAGCAAGTGATAACTTTGTTCACTAACAACATTGTCTACAGATTTGGTGTGTCATGTTGCATTATTTCAGACAATGACCAACTTTTAAAAGCACAAAGATATACAAATTCGTCGATCGACAAAAGATTGATTGGCGATATTCTTCGATATACAACCCAATGGCAAATAGTTTAGTAGAAATTTTCAACAAGACACTAGTAAAACTGCGCAAGAAGATCTTCACTAAAAATAAACGAGAATGACATACTAAGATGATGGAAGCGTTGCGGGCTTATCGCACAACTTATAAAACACCAACTTAAGCCACTCCTTATGCATTGATGTTTGGAGAGAAGCGGTATTGCCACTTGAAGTTGAGTTGTCATCACTACGGGTAGTTGTTCAGTATAATCTTACACGGGAGAAAAATGCTTGCTTGAGAATGGAAGGGTTAGATGCACTGGATGAAATCAGACTCCAAGCTCAACAGAACCTCAAAATCTACAAGGCCAAGGTATCTCAAGCCTTTGATCATAAGGTGCTTCCTTAGACATTCCAGAAAGGAGAGTTAGTGTTGGTGCTGAGAAGGCGCCAATCATTCCCCATCAGAAAGTTTGTGGAAAATTTATGCCTAACTAGGAAAACCCGTTTGTTATTGAAAAAGTATATCAGGGAGGAGCCTATCAACTTATCAATTCAAACAGACGACGACCAATGCCTCCAATCAATGGTTGATGCAAGAAAAAGTATTATACATAATGACCAATTATGAGATGCTATGGTTAAAATTTCATTTTAAAATGTAAATGATTTGTTTCGTGTTCATATGTATTTGAAAATTTCTTCTAACACAAGAATGCATTTCAAAATTAATATAAATGTTCCTCGCAAGACTGGGGGCATTTTTTTAGTTCATCTGAGCTAATGTTTAGTTTGCATTCTCAAATTATGTTACACTTTCAAAATCCCCCCGCAATACTGGGGACATTTTTAGAAATTTTATATAAAATATATTTAATTTCTACTTACAAGGCAGAGAGCTCTTTATTTGGGTTGACATTTTGCGTTGTGTCGAGATTCCCAAATATGATGTTGAAATTCTCAATGTTAAAGCTAGAAATATTAGGGTTGACATTGAGTTTAAATGCAGAGATCTCCAAATATTTGTTAGAAATTGCCACCTGACAAAAATAGATGCAAAATGAAATTTGAAAGGCAAAGATTTTCTTTGATTATAATTCCCAAAGTTCAACTAAAAAAACTTCATGATTTGCAAGCCTCGATGATTCAAGTTGGAAGTATGCAAGCTCTGTCACAATTCATGTTCGAGACTCGAAAGGGTCAAAAAGGTCATACTCAACAACCCCAAATATGGTCGAGTTATGACAATTCGCTTCACTCAACAAGCCTTAAAAATGGCCATAGTGAAGGAGCAAGCTTTTTCACTCAGCAAGCCTTAAAAATGGCCATAGTGAAGCAGCAAGCTTTTTCACTCAACAAGCCATAAAAACAGCCGTAGTAGGAAAGCCCCTACCTTGTAAATTTGATAACAGGAATCATCTAGTTCCTAAGCTCATCCAATTTGACAATTTAAGTCTTACAAATCCAGAAGACTTTTTCAAAAAGTTAAGTCTATAAACTGAAGCTTCTTAAGTTGAAGAGGCACATGTTCGTTATAGTCAAAGTCTATGACTCAAACGGGTCAAGAAGGTCGGACTCAACAAGCCCAAATATGGTCGAATCGCTGACAAATTTGTTCACTCAACAAGCGATAAAATCGACCGCAGTGAGGATGGCCTCGTTTTTTAATCCAGTGATAAAGACTATCAAATCCCAAGCCTATTCGACTTGAGAAGTTCAAGTGGACCGGATTATGGAATTTTTTTTTTATCAATCAAAAGAAATGAGGATTGCTCAAGAAAGCATCAAGTTGAGCTCGACGTTCTGTTCAAAGGAGCCTCAATAAAGACAAAAAAAAGTCCACTAATAAAATCATAAATACATACAAACAGTGAAATGTAACAACTACAATCAAAACATCACAAAAGATGAGACTACACAGCTCGAAGTTGTCATAATCTCAGTAAGGGTCTCATACTCTGCCTTAGCAACCTGCAGCTTCTCCACTGCTTGAATCAAGGCTGACTCAGCAACTAACACGAACTGGTGACAAGTCTGGACTATTCGTGTATGCCTAGTGTGCTCCATCTAAAGACCGGCTTGGCCGACATGCTGTCTCTGGTCTCTCCCAGAAAACGTTGTATACAAGCCCCAAGACTCTCAATCTCAGCTGAAGTATCAGAAGTGCGCCGGCGGAGCCTCTGTATAGCTGTTGAACACCTATTCAACTCATCATGTGCAACATCAGCTACCTCACGACGTCTCCTAACATTTTCCTGAAGGTCATGTAACGAAGCCCTGGTCCGAGTAATTGTGAGAGCTCTGAGTCTGCGAACCAAAAACTCTGCCTCTCAACATACCAACTTCGAGTATGTGAGCTCTGGTCCTACCAAATCAAAGTGCATCAGAAAGTCTAGCACGACATCTGCATCCACAATAAAACTCTCCAAAAACTGAAGAAATGTAGAATCTAATCCGGATATCAAACTCCATAGAAAGGATAGTACACACTCATGCATATCCCGGTGCCTAGCATCTGTAAATGACGGACGCCGATATTAGATCCCGGACTCATAGTCTGCTCCAACTGGTACTGTTTAAAAAAAATATCAAAGATTAGGATGCTATACCGAAAGTGCATACATGTCTATATATCAAGGTAAAAAAAGTAAAGAATATTACATGGGTTGGACTCCTCCATATCTATGGAAGAGCTATCTGGACGAGGTATAAGAAGTACAATAGCTAAATCAAAAGAGGTAGAAACTAATACTGCCTCGTCAAGTATGTGTTCTATCTCAGATGTAATCATTAAATCAGTATGGATCTTCTCTGGTGATGCAAAAGGCTGAGGATTATGACCAACCATCTGATCAACAGGAGCCGAAGAGGACTCGCCCCGATATCTAACATGTCTATCTGCTGAAGGAACACATTAGAAGGTGGAGGTGGCTTCTTAGTCCGTACTCTAGTCGGTGAAGAGACAACTGTCTCTTCTATAATTGGCTCATCCCCTCTCTGATCTGCATTGCGAAAAAAATTAAATAAAGATAGTTGAAATAAAATTGTGAAAGAACTGTTTACAAAAATGTTTGGCTGATAAAATTTTTACCTATGCTATCAACGTCTTGTGGGATACTGTGATGTGGCCTGACCTCGAGGGATGCCTAATGATATTAGCCATCGCTCATACCGGCGAGCACCATGTTCCATGAAAGCACCGAAAGATTGTCTCACCTATGTCAGCCAAATGTAATTCACCCTTGTGAGACTACCAGGAGGAGCTATGGTAAATCTCAAACCGATTCTAACCCTAAGCAGAGGAAACCATAATATGGAAGTTGTATAAAACCTACTATCTACAGGTGTAGAATTCCATCGAGCGAGTGTCAGCAACTCCTTGTATATGCAGCAGTCCGTCATATGTTGTGGTTTGTGTGTATCTAAACTGGCGAGCCACTCTGTTGGGCATATAGCCCATTAGATTTTGATTGAGTCAAATTTTATGCTTTGCTTAAATTTAAATTTTAAAATAAGTGAGATTGAGGTAAGGGAAGGTGTTAGTTTTTTAGATTTCTTATCGGCAATAGCAGCTAAGGTTCCATTAGATGCCTTTATTTAATGGTTTGCTGGGCTATGCATATAAGAAAAGAATTTAGGTGAGGAGTTGATCATTTGGTATATTGCTCTACAGTTTATTTTCCACATTTTGTTTGAACTATTTTCAAAAGCACGTGAGAGGTATGAAGTGGAATACTTATCTGATTTGTCTTTAGAGCATACACCTGTTGTATGGCCGTTTCTTTTAGAGTTTCTAGCATGTCTTTTGTATATTCTTACGTTTTTGTAGTAATAGCGAAGTATTATGTACAATAAAAGGTAAAAAATGGTGCTTGTTAGATTAGTTAATAAAATTAGTGCTAGAAGATTCTGAAGGAAAATGAGCATACCTAAAGTTTTATGGATAGAAGTTAAAAATGATTTGTGGAGAATAGGTTTAACATCATTGAACATGAATGAATGAAAATGAATATTAATAACGCTAGCCTATATAGTAGTGATAAGGCCATTGATGATGATGATGATGTTGTTGTTGTTGTTGTTAATGTTCAAAAGAGCTTGAAAATGCAGAGTTTCTTAAGTTTGTCTTGGGTATAGCTGGGCTTGAGTTCAGCTAGAAAAGTTTGATCATGCTTGATCCAGTTTGTTTGATTTTACAATTTGAATATATATATATATATATATGTATGCATGCACACACCACATTCTTACAATAAAGTCACCGGAACGTAGATAGACATATGTAATTAGATGTTTACATCTTATTGCAAGTGCCAAAATTATTCTATTACTAAATTATTTTATTTAACCAAGCTACAAACGGTGATAACTTTTGAAAGATAAAAAACTTAAATTGGAATTGTTTTAACATTCGCGGAACTGATGAACACTTCATATTATTTGAAATTAAGCATCTATGACACAATAAATCACATTTGGTAACCGCTATTAGTTAATTTCATAAGCACGCTTTATATTAGTCAAACTCATTGTGCTGTATAATGCCTAATGCAGTGCGTTCATAATTCTGAAAGTATGCTATTTTAGCATGATATTTTGACGTCAAGTTGCTTGAGTTATTTGAAATGAAATTTAAGCCAGTTTGAGCTTTGTTTTGTATAACTGAAGCTGAACTTGATCTGGGCTTAGTTTACTCGTATTCAGCTTGTTACCAAGCCATACGAAACGAGTTCAAGCTATTAATACCTTACGGCTTCATCATCTCTTTTTATATATGCTGATCAACTTAATTTCATATATTTGTTCAGATTATACTTGTATCTCCTTCTTCCATTATTTTTTGGGGCATTTAAATATATGTCATACAAATCCTATTTATTTACATATCTAGACCCGAACTTTGATTTTTTAACATTTATAACACTCAAATCTTGGTATCACATCATAAATACCATTCTGTAACCTTTAAAAATAAAACACACTTTTTAAAGCTTAGGTAAAGTGGCATAGATGTAAAAATTAAAATTTAGGTGTTGGAAATGTAAATATATAAAAATTATGTGGTCTATCTAGTCATAGACTTTTTTTCCTTTTGTTTTTTTTTTTTTTGGTAAAAGGGTGGACAAATGGCAGCTATCAACTTGGAGTCTAGGGCAGCTTTGCTTGCTGCAAGAAAGGTCCTGCAATGATATACAGTTTTCTCATGATTAAATAGTAGGAAAAAGTGTCTCTCTTCCTTCTTTCAACTCAGCATTTGCTTTATTACTTTGAAATGAGTATATCATGATTTGCTTTATTGCTATATTTTTCATGTTTATTTAGGGTCTATTTGGGATGGTTAAAGCTTCTTTAAAAAGATAATTGTAAAGTTATGGTGGAAAAAAGTTCTTAGAAAGCTGCGTGGGAATTATATATATATATATATATATATATATATATATATATTCCAACAAATATATTCCAACAAATATATTCCAACAACTTAGCAACAACTTACAACCACTGTGCTAGCAGGTGAGGTTAAAAAAAAAAACTTCCCACCAAAAAATTTCTATAAAGCAACATAAAAATATTTCTCTAAGCAGACAGAAAGCTGTCCCAAATAGACCATTACTATATTTTTACATATTTTTATTTTTCATCTTTGAAATCAGATTAACGTGTTTTGAAAAACACTCAAAATAATTTTGAAGTGTTTTGAGTGTTTTTAAAATAATCATATCTGAATCAAATAAAAAAAATATTTAGTTTCAAATCAAAGTATAAACAAAATAAAATATAAAATAGAAGTGAACTCAAACAGCCTCGAAAGAATTTGTTGCTTGTTTATTGTTATTTCATGCAGGGACTGGCGTGTGCAGCATCACGGTATCTTGGGCTTAGGAGCTTGATGGTTTTCCTTGGGCCTTTGTAAGTGCTTTGTTCCTTTTTTTCACTTGAAGGTTTTGATTTGCGTGCTTGTGATTGACAACTCGATTCATATAGTCTTCAGAATGCTCATCTCCCCTTCATTGGTTTGCTAATTAGCTCTTTTCATTTAGTTGGTTTAAATTTATCGAACTTTCTTTTTTTCTGAATGGATTCAAAAACTTCAATTATCTATTTGGCAATGCACCTTATTTTTTGTGAAAAGGATAAGATTTTCTAGGGAATGAAGTGAACTTTTAGCAATCAACCTTAAAATGTAGAGCTTCTCAGCAAAGGTGCAATATATTCTTTTGAAAATTACTTTTTTTATTACTAAAAGGTTGAAATCCATGCAATAAAATTAGTTGGACATACTCTAAATTACTGTGGCATTATTTCCAACGGAAGAAAACCTTGATGGGAGGCCTAAACATAATCATAGAAACCAATATATGGCATACGGGGAATATTGGGACCAATTGAATAATTATTTTAAGGTTTGTAGATAATAATTCTAGTATATTTGCATATTATGATTGGTTTATGGGTTTTATAGCTAAACAGAATTTGCCTCGAGGCTGACTTATTGATAGCTTTTGTTTTCTTAAAGATCTTAAGCAAGAGGGTGAGACTATCTTAAGCTATAATTTACCAAGAACCTTAATGGTGGTCTTACATAGATTTTTTAAATCTGAGATATACTATAAATGATCAAATTGCAATGCCAAAACCACATTTAAAATTTCTAAAACATTTATTTATTTGTTTATTCTAAAATCCCAGACAACGGTTTTTTTACAATCACCACACTTTAAGAGATCTGGTTCAAAAAACAACTTCTTACTAGAAAAATTTCTACAAAGCAACAATAAATAAGTCCCTCAAACGTAATTGTGGTGACGGTCTTAAATGCAATGCAGACGTAGAGCTGTCTCAAATAGACCCCTAATTTGGCTGATAAGAAGAATACAACGCCTAACAGTTTCATTAATCTTTTTCTATGAATTTATGTTCCACGAAATCTTATAAAGATCCTGATTCTGAGTTGTGTAAGCAGGCTATGGGGAACTTTCCTGGCTGATGTTGTGATTCAAAGTTTGGGTACAGACTATGCCAGGGTTCTGAGAGCAATATATGCATTTGCTCAGGTGTTGTGTACTTTTTCATTCAAGTACTTCAATTACATATATTTATGACCCAATCTAATAATGCCATTTATATATTTCAGATTCGTCTTACAAGAACCTATGGGTGAAAGAGCAATGGAACTTGGATCTCTTCTGCCACTATACCTTTCACTTGGATTGCTTCCTGTTTTTGCTGGAAGAGATGAGCTGAAAGTTTAATATTATTTGTGGTTTTATTTTCGTGTTTTGCTAATGGTTTTTTACTTATATTATTTATTTGTTTTACAGTTCGTTTGCATTTATTTTGGGGTTATGATGAGACATAATTTAACTGTTTTAAGGGGTAGTTGGTGGCATGCGTTAAAAGATATTATTGTAGCTTTAAACAGGTGCATTTAAATTTGTTTCACTATTAAGTGTTTGGTTGGATGCATTTTAAATTATTATTTTTTTATAACTTTTTTGGAATTTTACATATATACCACACAATTAGTTATATGCATGTCTAACTCAAGTTTGACATTTACATTTATAACACTGGTTTTACAGAGTTCTACATATTTCTTATGTGGAGTGTTGCATGTAAATAGGAAATTTCAGGGGTAAAACATGTAAATATATACGAATTGTGTGGTAGGTGTTGTGGTATATATGAAATTTAAAATGATTGATGAAAAAGTGAAAAATAGAACGAGAAAATTCACATCAAAAGAACACACAGATTTACGTGGTTCGGCAAATTGTCTACATCCACGAAGTTGCAGAGGATTTTATTAATTGAGAAATTTACACTGTTTGATCACAACGATAACTACAAGATCTCTTACTTGCTCTCTCTCTTTACATCGAGATTCGCCCAAGAGCAAAAACACCGAAGAAGAAGAAATACGTACAAGAGAAAAAAACATATTTCTTTTCTGCTCCAAGCCAACAAGAAGAAATCAAGAAGAACATCTTCTTCTACTATCTTCTTCTTCCCTCCGCCAAGGACTCAAAAGCACAGCACCTTACGAAAACACCTTTTCTGTCTTCTGCTTCCCGTAAATCCCCTTTCCTATTTCACTAAAGAGAGACAGGAGATGGGTAGCTTTCTATTTCTCGAGAGACGAAGACGGGGAAGTAGGCGGGAGCAGTTTCTTCAGGAGCGGAAAAACCTATGCCATCACGACATTTCCTTCTTATTTTTATTTGCTTTTACCGGACTCCACCATAACAGTAGGCATGTAAATACTATCTTCTTTGTTGAATGTCATTGTAATATATTTTTATTTTTTTATATTTCTTTTCTTCTTTTCAATACCGAGAATGTTCAAAGAGAGAATGAAATATATTCAGGTATATTGCTTAGCTCAAAAAATATATAATTAAGTCAATAAAGTCAAATCTTAATTAATTCCGATGATTTAGTTTTTGTATTTGCTCATTTATTGCCGCACAACATTAATAGGTCATGACTTAGGTTGGAGCACAAATACAAAATTAGAAAATATTTATTTAAAATTCTTAGATATATAAACAACATAGGGATTACTTTCTGATTTTTTTTTAAAAAATAAATTAAAAGAGCAGCGTCAAGATTGTTTTTGAATATTTACATGAGATTATGAGTGTAAGCGAGTCGAGCAAGAACCATGACATTAGAAAACTCTCCTTGTTTGTCCAATTGTGAGCTCGACTTCAAGTTTGGCTCGAATGGAGAGCTCATGGCGATAGCAACGAGCTTGTTAGTTCCAACTAAAAATTCAATTTTTACATGAGGGAGAGGAGGAAGTGTATTGGTGGTCAGAGGGAGAGGAGTAGGGCAGCTTGCCAGAGAATGCATTGAAATGATTAGTGGTAGGTTAATAGAGCTGGCTCCCGAGCCAACGAGCTGAGATGAGTTTAAGCTTGAGATTGTTTAATAAATGAGCTCAAGTTTGAACTCGAGCTTGTGGCTCGATATACTTAGCTTGTGTGGTCATTAAAGGCCGGCTTGAGAGCTGACGCAGCTCATTCACATATCATTTTAATTTCAGAGTTTATATATATGAAAATAATTTCTAATTATTTTGAAATCTCAATTTAAAGTAAATGGATTATTTTGATACTTTTATAAACTCTTTTTCATACTAACTTATCTTATACTAACTTATCTTAAAATGTAATGCACTTTTTAATAATTATTTTCTTTTCTTTTTCATATAATATCCTTTTTTAGTATTTATTTTTGAAAATTCTAAACGGCCAAATTGAGAAGTGGGTCCCGCTTCATTCAAAATAATAGCCGTTGCCCCGCGTCATTTCAATGTTGCATTTAAAACCATAGCTTCCCAATTTCAAATTTCAGAGAGAGAGAGAGTGACCAATTTTACAGTAGAGATAACTGTAAATTCATATTTACAATTCTTCTCATTTATTTTTACAAATCTAGCATCTAAACATTCATATTTAAATGCAAATCACTAAAATATTTAACCATCACCATCATTATTTTTTCAAAAGTGGGACGTACCTTTTCGATTCTTTTCGATTACATCAAAGAGTTAAAAAAGTGTAACAAACTATGTAAATACATAAGAATAATGTGGCATTTAGAGTAATTATTGCATCAGGTGTCCAATAACATGAGACCACGTGGCAATTTGGTGCTCGGTGACATACAAGATTCAGGCCCGGGTTGCCATGTAGCATCTTGGATACCTGATGTCTGATGCAATAATTCTTCATGGTATTTATGTAAATTTCGTAAATAATTACCAAAGTGTCTTGTTTGTCTCCAGTGTATATAACAAAAAAGAGTAACAGGAGCTGATTGATTCTTTTTATATGGGACATTCTGCAACTTTCACCCCTACTTACTCTTCTTCTCTCCTTAAATTCTCTTTCTCTCTCTCTCTCTATCTGCTGCTCCACTGAAGCTTCGGTTCTCGGCTTTATGGAGGAGGAAGGCTCGGTACGCTTTTCTACTCTTCATAAATCATTGTTGTTTTTTGTTTAGAAATTAGGGTTTCTATTCTCTCTACTTCGTCTTTCGAATTTCAGCATTTTATAAAATTATTTTTTCCCCGATTTGATCGCCTTGAGATAATCTCTTAGATTTTTGTTTCAGGAAAAGAATGGAAAGTGTGATGCGAGGGAAGAGGAGAGTGAATGGATAGAATTTGATGCTGAGTTCAAACCCATGGAGCATCCATTGGAGCCCTTGGAAGAAGATCAGCCTTTACAGTGTCCGATCCCTGATTCATCTTTTCTTAATGTGAGATATTTTACCCTTTTGCTCTTATATTTGAGCTGAATGATTGAAGTGTTCTCTTTATAACATTTAGATGAGAAATAAAAAGAAAAGAAAGGGGTTTTTGTGGTTAAGAGACAAATATTTAAGGGGAATTTATATAGCTATCACTTAATTCTTGTGTATTTAGATATCTAACACCTAAACTTTACTTTTTTACGTTTATACAATTCAAATTTTTCATATAACATAAAAAGTACAGTAATTTTAAGTTTTAAGAAGTGAAATACACCTTTTTATGCATAGGTAAGTTGAGTATATGTAAAAATTGTCATTTAGGTGTTGGATATGTAAATATATACGAATTGAGTCGTATGTAAGTCCCTTAGTTTCAGTAGTTTTTTTGTGCCTATTGCCTATTTTTTCGAAAAAATATTACATGTGGAGTTTGTATACATTCGGACTTTGTGTACAACAAGTTTGTACAACTATCTGTGCAATGTGTACAGGTTGTACATAAAATCCGGATACATCAGGATTTCGCATGTAATATTCTCTCCATTTCTTGATAGATATAGTCTTTATTTAAGCTACCTCTTTCACCTCTCTTAATGATGTTATTTCTATTGATTTCATTTATTTGTTGTTCAATGTTATTAAGAAAACAAATAATTTGTCGAGTGAGGATTATGAAAGTTCCTTAGTAATCTTTAAATCTCATTCCTTAAAGTAAATTTTTAAGGATCCTACTCACCAATTCTTGGTTTGTATACATCAAAAGAAGGTAGTGCAACTTATTATTCTGTCTTAGTAACTACTATGAATTTAATGTGAACTTCTGAAATAGTTTTATCAGTTTTTATATGAAACGGGTTGCCTTAAATGTTTATACTATTTTTTTCCAAATATTTTTGCTAGGTTTGAGAGTAGAAATTTTCATAAAGTCATGGTTTTAAAGCACAATAAATCCAAGTGATTGCCATGTAATATTCTCTCCATTTCTTGCTAGCATTTAGTTTTCCCAAAGTTCAACAAATCACTTGCCAACTTCATCATTTCATCAAATTTAGTGTGAAATTTTTTATAATCAAACAGTCCATCCTTGGATTAATGTGGCCTAATAACAAATTGGGTTTCTTCTAATGTGCCACCAAAAGTTGTTTTTTTTTATAATCTAATAGAGAAACTATTTTGAATTGTGCTTGAGGAGACAAGGGCTGAATGGAACATATTTCTAGACTCAGGATTAAAATTGCACATTCTCATAGAGTCGGGGAGGAGATTATGTCTTTGTTATTTTTCAACTTTCTTCAAACAATACAAGTCAAAAGTTTGTGTGATTGTCAAGATGTGTAAAATCACTACACAATTAAGATGTGAATAACATAAGTAGAGGAACATACAAATAAGGTAAATTGATAAATAAGGAATATGAAAATTGCACTTATGTAAAATCAAGGATAAGAGGATTTTTAGCCTGAAATAATTGATCAATAATGGAACAAGGATGTCCCTCACTATCTTGAATAAGTGAGAGAGGAGGAAGAACAATCCCCCAAAAAAAAAAAATTGAAACTCAGCACTCTTGCAACGGTTAGCTCGGACTTTTATCTGTTTTGCTTTAGTCTGATTAAATTGCACTTGGATCGTTTTTTTTCTGTCATTCTCCTGACTTGGTTGGCTTTCAATCTTGGCTCGAATGGCTACTTGAGTAGGGGCTAATAGACAAGATGTATTATTGTTCACTCCTCTATATCTATCTCTCCCTCCTTTCTTACGCTCCATTCACGGACAAATTAGAGTTCATTTTTGGAGCCTGATGTGGATTCAGCTAGATTCTTTCATCATGATGTTTAAGCTAGTTTTTTATTTAGTTGTGTTATATAATAGTAAATTAAGGCCTCTATTTATGTATGAAAAATTAACTCGTATATCTATTCAGCAAGAAAAATATGAATTGAAGCAGCGGCGATTGGTGGATGAATTACTGAAGTCCAAAGAACCTTCGGAAGAAGATGAAGAAAGCATCCTCCCACTCCAAGCAGATCCTAAGAGGCATCATAAAATTCATCAGCATTCTTCCATCCAACCTCAGCCTCCTTTTTGGGGTTCTCACTACAACATATTTCAGGTTTTCCAACAATGTAAAGATTTTTCATCTTGATTTTTTTTTTTAGTAGTATAAACTGATTATGTAAAACTTTTTATAAACATTATTTTCTAGCCTATATGTGAGCTTTCTTTTTTGTATATCTTTTTTTTTCTTTTATGGCTATACCTAAAAGGGGCAATGTTTGAGCAATGTTGAAATTCTGTTTATATCTCGTCAACTTATAATGTCTAACTTCAAATCATTTGTAAAATATAGAGTAAAGTGCCAAAATAGTACCTGTTATTTACATAGGGTTTTTTGGTCTCAGGGTTTATAGAAGTGCCAAAATGGTCGTCAATTATTTTAAAATTAAGCTCTGATAATTCTCCATAAAGACTATTTCAGCCCCAATTTAAAATTGTCTGAGGACTACTTAGTTGAATATTATTAGAGCAGGGAACTTTATATCCTTCACAGAAATTTAAAACTTAGTGCGCATGAAGACAAAAATTTAAACTTCTCAATCACTCATATAGATCCAAAAACTGATTCATACCTTTCTCTTAGATCTACAGGCACGATATGTCATTTTATACAAGACACAATAGTCATTAATACAATAGATTCTCATCTCACTCACTAGACTAAATGCTCTGAAATTAATCCATAAACTATATAGAGAGCTAAGTTACAGCATTCCCTCAAAAAACTACAATAGCATGAAAAAAAAAAATTAAACTTCTCAATCACTAATATAGATCCAAAAACTGAGTCATACCTTTATCTTAGATCTACAGACACAATATTTTTATACAAGACACAATAGTCATTAATACAATAGATTCTCATCTCACTCACTGGACTAAATGCTCTGAAATTAATCCATAAACTATATAGAGAGCTAAGTTACACTATCCCCTTAAAAAACTACAATAGCATGAAAAAAAAGGATAATTACAAACACATATTTATATATATGGTACTCAAAACTTACATATCTACAAAAATTAACATCCATTTCATTTTGTTCATCTATGGAACCCATACATTTATGTGTCACAATCAAATCTTAATGAATTTGATGCAGTAAAAGATATGGGCTGAGATTTTATAGTAAATCTCAATATTTAGGTGACAATTTAACAAAAAAAAAGACAGAAAACTAGTAATGTTTGGAGTGTTGTGCATGTAATTATCTAAAATAAAAAAAATAATAAAGAAACACTAGGATTGTTTGGGATCAATTTTTTTTATTTATGTTTTTGCCTTTTTTTTTTAATAAAAATATGTTTGTTTAATATGTTTTTAACATGTTTTTATTTTAAGTTTTTGAAAACAAATAAACATGTTTTTAAAAATTTTTTATTGTTTTGATTGTTCTAAAAAACAATCATATATCTTAATCAAACATATCAAATATGTTTTGTTTTAACGTACACAATACAACATGAAAACAAAAAATAAAAGTAACTTTAACAGCACACTTGTATTTTTTGTTTCATTTATGTTTTGATGTGAAACAAATAATGTTTGATATGTTTGATAAGACATGATTAATTTTCTCGAAACATGTTTATTTGTTTTTGAAAACAAAAAATAAAAACATGTTACAAACACACAAACATATTTTTAAAAATAAATAAATAAAATATAAAATGGAACCCAAACAAGTCTTAAGCTGCTCTGCAGAAGATATACAAAGCCAATTGAAGTTCTGTACTTTGAGGAGAGCTGCTGCAACGGCTATATATGTAAAGCTGCCAACAATCAAATCCTAAATGAAAAAATACAAAATTCAAAAAGACTACTAGAACTTGAACTAAAATAAAATTAAAAAATAAATAAATACTTGAACTGCAGGAAAAACTTGAACTGCAGACATTTACCAGTGTCATATACAAACAATGTTCTAAGAAAGAGTTAATCCATTCAAATCTTTGCATTACATGGAGTCTAGCTATGATTTGAATGCTTAATCTTCATATCATATAACCTTCATATCATAAAAAATTATAATCTAAACAATTTTAAGAGGTAATATATTTTGATTTTTATATTTATAACACTCAAATATTTCATATTACATAAAAAAAATATCACTATTATAAACATTGGAATACATCTTTTCATGCATAGGTAAAATTTTATAAATGTAAAAATTCAAAGTTTAAGTGTTTGATATATAAATACATAGGAACTGTGATCAAAGACAGCTAATGTTCCACTGGTAGATTCGACAACCCGAACTCTAGAGATATCGGCATCCTTAATTTGTCATTTACCCTTCTGAATTTGAGTTTCCTTCGATCTTCCCCACCCAACTTCTGGAATTACAGACATTGTCAAATTGCCGATTATCACAATTAAAGATATGATCTTTAAATCTCCTGTCTCCTCATTTAGCATATTCCTACATTATGATCTATATTTGTTAATTATTAAATGCATGCTCTCCTTTTAAGATCATATTCATTCCAAAAGTTGTCTCCTAAAAACCTTTGATCTTCAGATATTACGCTTTTGAGCTTATCTTATGCTCATTTTCGAAATTTATCAGTTCAAGCCAAGCGTTCTAATTCATTTTGCATTAGTCGCTTTTAATGTCTTCAACATCTTTTAAGGATTTGCACAAACTATATCCTCCATTACCACAACAGCATTGTGTGAGAATAAACCTAACAAAAATTTAGTCTGGACTATTTTTGAAATTCTTAGGCTTGCTTTGAAATGAATGTAATGTATCCTCCATTACCACAACAGCATTGTGTGAGAATATCCTAACAAAAATTTAGTCTGGACTATTTTTGCAATTCTTAGGCTTGCTTTGAAATGAATGTAATGCAAGAGCTGATATGATTACACTTGTCTCAAAATAAATCTAAGAATATTGAAGGGAAGGGTAATTTACATAATTTTTATGTATTTGCATATCTAACACCCAAAATTTGATATTTACACTTATAACACTTTGACGACAAAAACGTATGCATGTACTTTTAAAAAGTTATTAATCGCGATATTCTTCGTGTGATGTTGAAGATTTGAGTCCTTTGCATGTAAATATGAAAGTTTTAAGTGTTAGATATGTAAATGCATAAGAACTATACAGTACATAAATGCTCCGATATTAAAATACATACTACTCAATCAAGATATCATGACACAAATTTTCTCCGCAAATGTGCTAATCAAACCTACATCTGATTTTGACAAAAAACTTTGTTGAAGACTAACACATAAAACTTCATCAGCTCCAAATGCTGAACAACAGAAAGCAAGTTTCACTTCTTTAGTAACATTATAATTTCAACACAGGAGCTAATTTTGATAAACTAATCTCTTTAACATTTACCCAGATGTTAAGGAAAAAATTTTTGAAATCAAAATGATTGAGATTAATTAAAACAATCTAATCCAGTATTGAAGATCAACAAGGAGAAGTACATAAATATAGAAGTATAAGCCAATCGACCACTGCTTCAGGCCTCATTAGCCCCAAGCCAATGTTTGCAGTTAATTGAGTTCAACTAGACTGAATAATATTATTATGCTTAACAGTTTTCTTAGATAGCAGCCTCTTATAGAAAGTTAGATTATAATGAAAAAATAAGCCTGAAATAGAACTAAAAAAAAATATAACAAAGCAGATTAGAACTGAAATAGAACTCTCATCCATCACAATAGTTCTTTTTGGCCTAACGGTCAAACTATTTTTTCATATTAGCGTAATTTCTCAGGAGGTCACGCATGTCAGGAGCAGAATCTCTAGTGAAATTTCAATTGTTAAACCAAAAGTTGTCTCAATGATTAAGAGTTCAACTTCATTCTATTTAAAGGATTTCACAATCTCCCTCAATTAAGTAACTGATATTCTCATCACTCATCAATTTTCTTAATCCATAATCATCCATTAGGCAAATATTCCCATCATCCGACTGATGTAATGTTTTGATATCATTTTGAACAGCGTTAAATCTCACTCATTGAGATATTGTCCGTTTGGGCTATTTTAACTTCCCCAAGAGATTACCCATTCTAAAGGTGTTATCGCACAAGCACACTTAACATCAGAGTTTTTAGTGAAATTCCAATCGTTACACCGAAAGGCGACCAAATAATTAAAGTTCAGCTTCATTCTGCTTAGAGGGTTTCACAATCTCCCTAACTTAAGTAATTGATGTTCTTGTCAGTTTTCTTAATTCATAATCATGCAGCAGAGAGATATTCCTATCGTCAAGCTACCTTAACATTCTGATATCATTTGGTGTATCCCAGGAGGTCACCCATCTTAAGAGTGCTCCCGCACGAGCATGCCTAACTATAAAGCTTCTGATGAAATTTTAACCGTTACGCCAAAAGACGTCTCAATGGCTCAGGTTTCTTGGGATGTCACTCATCCTAGGAGTGCTCCTGCATTGCATGAGTGTACATAACTTTAAAGTTTCCCATAAAATTTCAATCGGTACAACAAAAGACATCGTAATGATTAAGGGTTCAACTTCGTTTCACAAGAAGAACCAAATGGCATTCCTTAAAATTCCAAAACCAACAAAAACAGATCTTCTTCAGCACCTTCATTCTTGAAACGAATTAACCAAACGGAACAACAAATGTTACCTGAAACCCACATCTCCAGTTCATGGCCTTCCGGAAGATGGAAATCAATGTGCTAAGAGAGATAAATCTCCCTTATCTGAAACCTTAGATCTCCCAATCTGGACTACCATTTCGATGCTGCTGATTCGTATGACCATAACCGCGATAGACATCAGATCCCGCAGAAGGACCGCGACATTGCGTGGACTAGGGTTTCGAATTCCTTTCTTCTGGAATTCTAAGAAGAGGAACGGTTGCAGGTGCCTTGGATGGTAATGATGACGACCAGAACGAAGAAGAGGAGAATGATTCCTACTATCACACTGAAGGTGATGACATCCATCTCCCCAATTCTGCTCCTTTTTTATCAGAACTTGTGAAAATTGGCTTTCTTTTGGCTGTGAAAAAGGTGGAATTTGATTTGGGGCTCCGATCGGGGGGTGGTGCTTTCCCCTTCTTCTCCGGCGAGGGAGTTCAGATTTCAGGGGACTTCTTCAAGCAAGGAACCAACGCAGTCACTGAGCATGTCCGATTAATTATTACAAAAATGACATCCAATCAACGACCAACATGATCAGATGGCGGACCATTACGCTTGAATTGAAAAGCAAATTTAATATTAAATTCGTGCATTAATTGTTTTAAGGGCTATTTCATTTTTTCCTGTATTGCCAAAAAAGGTCTCTAGATAAATAAAAATGCTTTTCTTTTAGATTTTTCTAACTGGTATCCGGAATTTTCTTAACTGTACTGTTTTCTTTTCCGAATTACACCGTAGATCACGATGATCTAGATAAATATATATTTTGATGGGCCTCATTTTAAATTTTTTTATTTACCTAACTGGTATCCGGAATTTTCTTAACTGTACTGTTCTTTTTTCCAAATTACACCGTAGATCACGATGATCTAAATAAATATATATTTTGATGGGCCTCAATTTAAATTTTTTTATTTACCAAAAAAATTTGATTGCATCCTCGATATATTTCGGTGGACCCCGTTTTAATTTTTTTAATTTTTTTAATTTTTTTATTTACAATAAGATTGATTGCATCCTCACCATAAATCATGATTTACGGTGTAGATCAGACACCGCATGCATCTCTCTATGCAGTATCCGTATGCAATAATTTTTTATGTTTTAGCTTCAACTCTCGAGACATGTATTTAGAAGTGTATTTCTGAAAGTCAAACTAAAATTCACATCATATATAATTGAAAAGTATTTTTAAAAAATTTTTAATTCACTAATTTAAAACGTGTTCAACACACATGTTTCTTTTTTATTTTAATAATGATTAAATTGATACATCAATGATGTGTCCGACACGTGTATGAGCTAAGAATATATATATATAGTTTTACGTGAAAGATAACAAACAAATGCACCTTAATTGCAAGGAGTGGTTCAGTCTCCTTAATTTATTTGGAAAGTTGAAGATAATGATAATTTGATCAAATTTTGATTAGGGCCGTTAATTAAAATTATTGAATTCAATTAATAAAAATATAATATAATTAGTTTATTATCAAAGCCAATTTATTGCCATTAAAATCATATACCTTGATCAAAAAATTATGCAAAATACTCTGAGTCAATATTTTTCTTAATTAAGTATCCTTGCATATACTAGATTTTTAAATATGATAGTTTTTAAAATAAAGTTATGCTTCTCTATGTAGTCATTGACAGGTTGTTAGTAGGAGAAAAATTTGTGTACGTAAGATGTATGCAGCGTTGCATACATCAGGTAGGTTACAGGAAGAGTAATTGGGGTTATATCGGCGTTATAATACCTCCTGTAACTTCACTGTAACATACCCGTAACTTATAAATATATGAAAACAGAAGCGCAGAACTTACTAGTTACAGGTAGTTTACAGGGAGATTACAGGGGGTATAACACAGATATAAGCCCCAATACTTCATTGTAACCTACCGGACGTATGCAGCGTTGTGTACTTCTTACGTATGCAAATTTTTCTTTGTTAGTAGGGGCGACTTATAGCTCCATTTAAGAAAACTATCTTCTTAAACAGTTTTTTTTATAGAATTTAATTACAAATGCACACACATCATATATGTATAAGACATTGAATCTGTGTGTGTGTGTGTGTGTGTGTGTGTGTGTGTGTGTGTGTGTGTGTGTGTGTGTGTGTGTGTGTGTGTACATATATTGGATTGAATGTCTCTTTGATAACCTAAATTCTCAATTAATATGTTAAGTTTGAATGAAAGGGAAAAAGAGGGGGAAACAGTCACGTTTGCACTTAACAGAGAAAAAAAATATTGTTAGAAACGGTGAAGCCCGGTCCACTATGCTTGGGCGATTAATTTGCTTTGGAGAGTCACACCTCTTCATAAATAATCACTCTCGTCTTCCTCTATTGTGAAGTAAAAGATCTCGTCGCTCCCTCATGTTCGTGTTAAAAGCTTCGGATGGCTCTCCTTTGGTTTAGTAGTCACGCTTTGAGTTCTTCAGTTTCCTCGAGATAGAGGAAGGTTTCCTCGGGGCAGAGGAAGAGAAGTGCAAGGAGGAGCAGTTCCTTGCGGCAGAAGGAAGAAGAAGGAAGAAGAAGAAGATTGTTCTCCCTAGACATTTTTTTTGTGCCTTGTGGCAGAAGAGAAATTGGGTTTATTTCTCTTGTAAGTTTGTCTTCTTGAGTGTATCTCGGTGTAGAGTTTTTTTCGGTGTATCTCGGTATAGAGAGAGAAGAACAGAAAGAGAAGAAGAGAGAGAGCAACGAAGAGTGAGAGATTCCTCTTGTAAGTCGAGGTGATCGACTAGTGTAAGTTCCTCAAGTAGTAAAATCCTCTGCAACTTCGTGGACTTAAGCAATTTGTCGAACCACGTAAATCTGTGTGTTCCGTTGTGGTCTTACTGTTTTATGGTGTGAATTTTTCTCTTTCTATTTTTTTGCTTCGTCGATCGTTCTCCTGCTTGATTTATATATATACAACATCAACTGGTATATCTAGGTCTCACAACAACAACAACAGGTATCAGAGCGTAGTTTCAGATCTGAGGAAGAATGATGGCTGTAGAGGAAGTGAAGGTTTCAGAGATCAAGAAGTTTGATGGCACGTATTTTGGTTATTGGGGAATGCAGATAAAGGATTATCTTTATGGGAAGAAACTTCATCTTCAGTTATTGGGGAAAAGACCTGAAAGGATGGAAGAGGATGAATGGAATTTGTTGGATCGACGAGTTCTGGGGGTTATTCGATTGACCCTATCGATGTCTGTTGCACACATCGTCATCAAGGAAAGGACGACTGCGGATCTCATGGCAGCCTTATCAGGTATGTATGAAAAGTCATTGACGAATAACAAGGTGCACTTAATGAAGAGGTTATTCAATATGAAGATGGCGGAAGATAGTTGGGAAGCCATGAGAATAACAGTTAGCAGTTCTGCAGGTAAATCTAAACTGAAATACGATGATATTCGTGATTTAATTTTGGCTAAGGAAGTTCGCAGGAAAGATTCTGGCGAGGTCTCAGGTTCAGTTCGCCACTGAATGTTGATTTCAGAGGGAGGTAGCATGACAGGAAATCAAGTATAGGGAGATCAAAATCAAAGTTTAGTAAGCAGACAACCTTTTGGAATTGTGGCAAGACTGGTCACATAAAGAAGAACTGCAGGAATCCTAAGAATATGGAGAATAATAGCGTAAATATAGTATCTGAAGAATCACAGGATGCACTATTGTTGGTAGTTCATAGTTCTGTTGAAGACTTGATATTGGATTCAAGGGCTTTAAATGTGATAGAAAATCTACCAGAGGTCACAATGCATGACAGTGATGGAAGTGAAGAGGAAAGTGGGTTCGGGGCACCCATTCATATTGTTCCACAGACAGATGTTGAAGAACCACAAAGCTATAAAGAAATTTTACAAAATGAAAGTTCGAGCAAGTGGGAGCTAGCAGAACTTTCACCAGGGAAGAAGGCATTGCACAACATGTTGGTGTACCCGGTGAAGACTGAGTGTGATGTCAGTAAAGGTACAAGGATAGACTTATTGAAAAAGACTTTCAGCAGAGACAAGATGTTGACCATGCAATGGGAGTTGTAAGAACAGACAAGAGTGACCCAGGAAATAGCTTGGAAGTGCAAAGCTATGTGGAGTCTGTTGATACGTTAACTGAGGGTGTTACTCTTGAGAAACTAAAGTTGTGCACAGCTTCAGTTGGTCTTCTGGAGTGAAGACAGAGGATTTGAGTTGCAGAGGTGGAGGATACATGTTGAAGAAAAAGGCGACACTGCCATTGGAGGATATCTATTTGAGGAAGGAGATGTTGCAGCATGTGTACCGGTCTCCAAGTGGGAGAATTGTTAGAAATGGTGGAGCCCGATCCACTATGCTTGGGCGGTTACTTTGCTTTGGAGAGTCACACCTCTTCACAAATAACCACTCCTGTCTTCCTCTTTTTTGAAGTGAAGCATCTCTTCGCTCCCTCCTGTTCTTGAAAAAAGCTTCGGATGGCTCTCCTTCGATTTAGTAGTCATGCTTTGAGTTCTTCTTCGATTTCCTCGGAATAGAGGAAGGTTTCCTCGAGGTAGAGGAAGAGAAGTGCAATGAGAGCAGTTCCTTGCGGTAGAAGGAAGAAGAAGGAAGAAGAAGAAGATTGTTCTCCCTAGGCTTCTTTTTGGTGGCTTGTGACAGAAGAGATATTGGGTTTATTTCTCTTGTAAGTTTGTCTTCTTCGGTGTATCTCAGTGTAGAGTTTTCTTCGGTGAAGAACAGAGAGAGAAGAAGGGAGAGAGAGCAACGAAGAGTGAGAGATTCCTCTTGTAAGTCGAGGTGATCGCTGGTGTAAATTCCTAAAGTAGTAAATTCCTCCGCAACTCCGTGGACATAAGTAATTTGCCGAACCACGTAAATCTGTGTGTTCTGTTGTGGTGTTACTATTTTATGGTGTGAATTTTTTTCGTTCTATTTTTTTGCTTCGTTGATTGTTCTCCAATTTGATTTATATATATACCACATCAACTGGTATATCTAGATCTCGCAACAACAACAAATATTGCATACATTCAGGTGTTTGCTACATATGATTATTTATAGTGATAGCAAGCTAAGCCTAAAGTAATACAGATTAAGGATTTTACTAGGTTTTACTAATGACTCCCCAAACTAATAATATCTTATGGTGATATTGAGTTGGAAGTGTCTTGGTAAGTATATCAGCAAACTGTGTATCTGATAATACATACTGAAGTGTAATTTCATTGGACTGGATACAACTCCTAATGAAATGATAGCCAATCTCAATATGCTTCGTGCGAGCATGGAAAATAGAGTTTTGAGCGATGGCCATAGCAAATAGGTTGTCACAATAAATTACTGTTGGAACTGAATTGAAATTTTGAATATCATTGAGAAGTCCTCAAAGCCATATAACGTCTTGGACTGCAGAAGATAGGGCTCGATATTCAGCTTCAGTTGACGATCTAGCAGTCGTTGTTTGCTTTTTCACATTCCATGATAGAAGGTTAGGACCAATGAAGACGCAATATCTTGTAAAAGATCGGCGATCAGTGGTATCACTGGCCCAGCTGGCTTCAACATGGGTACGAAAAGTAACATTTATTTTATATTCAAATTTTTTATATTTATAAAACTAATACCTAACCACATAATTCAATTTATAATACAGTAAGAACCAGGTCCAGATGAGCAAAACAAAACTATCTTAAGGAAATGTTTGTATTTGGTTACAGCTGCATAAATTAATGCCGGGAAAATAGACTTTTGCATTAGAGTCGCATGCATGGACAAATATCTCAATTTTAATTTACAATTCTATCCTCAATCACGCACGCAGACATTCACATATTATTCTTCTCATAATACAGTGATTTAATTAAGCTTCAAAACGGCCATCGAATACAACAAATTCGTCTGACGAGAAGAAGCTCCTGATCAGCGAGCTGAAATTGGTTGAACACGCCGGCGGCGCCGCCACCTCCACTTCAACGGCGAAGATTGCCCTCACCGGCCGGTGATCGGAGAGTTTCAATTCACATCTCTCGTATTGGCTTTGCTTCAGACCCTTCCCGTACCATAGAATTCTATCACACCTTTACATGTACATTAATATTGCTCAGTTTTTGGGAAAAGCAAATAAAAAAATATTTTTTTTTTCCTTTAATTGAAGTACTATTAATAATTACATAACTGATTTATTTTTTCGAAGTATTAAGATTTTAAAAATGATATTAAATAGAATATGATTATTTAAACGATGGTTTTATATTAAACATTGAGAAAATTAAATTTTATAAAATGTTTCTAATTATTTTTCATTCTTATGCTCCCTAAAAAAAAATCTCTTCCAATCATGCCGTTATTATATATATATGATTTAAGAGTTCATATTTTGTCAGGACTCCTAACGTATAGAATCATTTGGAGTCTAATAAAGTTACGTCACGTGTCGGTGACAAAAAAAAAAATAAAAATAGGCTCGGTCACGCTGAAATATTCTCTTGTGGTATTTTGTATTCTTCAGATGTTATTATTATATGATTTAAGAGTTCATATTTTGTCAGGACTCCTAACGTAGAGAACCATTTGGAGCCCAATGAAATCACTTCACGTGTCGGTGACAGAAAAAAAATAAAAATAGGCTCGGTCACGCGGGAATATTCCCTTATGTTATTCCGTATTCTTCAGATGTTATTATATATTATTCAGGTGTTATTGTGTTCTGAGAATATTTCTGATATTATAATAATAAAATAATACATTAATAACACTTGAATAACACACAATAACACTTGAAAAACACGAGAGAAATATTTTTTTGTGTTACCAGACATTTTATTTTTTTTATTGTCACCACCACATGACTTGATTTCATTGGACTTCAAATAGTTCTCTACGTTCGGAGTCTTGACAGAATAATATTTTATGATTTAAAGTTATTTATGACCTACTCCTAAATATAAAAGAATAATAGTAAATCAAAAGTCAAAGAATTAATATTTAATTTTAGAATATAATATATAGAAAATAATATTAAAAATATTTTTTTTATCACGTGTAATAAAAATCAACCACTAAATGCAGCTCCTTTACTTAACGACAAAGGTTCAATGATTGAAACGTCGGCAAAACGCGACAATATTACTGCAAAAGTTACCAGTCAACTACCCAACAAAATGGAGACACGTGGCCATTGGAAGACCTTGTATTTTATTTGTATTTCTTATGGCTACAGATTTTTTTTTTAAATTTTTCCCTTAAAAAAACTTTTGAAATATTTACAAGCATACCCCCGAGTTCCTACATATTTATATATCTAACACTTGAACTTCAAATTTTATATTTGCAAACTTAATAATGCACGAATTTATGTGATATGAAAGCTTTGATTGGATTGAGGGCCCGTTTGGGGCAGCCTATTTGGTGTTGTGGCGTTTTGAAAACGCATTTGACGTGTTTGGGTAAACTGTGTTTTGGCAGCTTATAGGTTTTCAAAACATAGAAAACAACGTTTTCACACCGCACCTATCTAGGTGTGGTGGCAATTTATTGACAACGGTCTGACTTTTCCAAAAAAATAAAAAATTGTAATAGTCACCGCTCCTAGTTTATCACAGATTATTTTTAATCAGTTTATCAATGGATTATTCAATAAGTTGTAATTGCCCCAAACAAACCTTAAATGTAAGAAATAAAATTAATGAGTTAGATATATAAATACATAAGAATTGGATGGCATGCATGTAAATGAGTACCACACAATTCTTTTGGATGAACATATATATTCTCTCAAACATCAATATTGAACAACCACATGGTCAATATCTTCAATTAATTTCTTTAGAGCAAATGGTCAAAACATTCTATCACCATTTATATGGGACTATTTTAGTCATAAAATTTATAGAATTGTCAAAATAGTTCACATATTCTTTAATCTGAAGCTAAAATAATCCTCATGGAGGACTTTAGAGCATAATTTTAAAGTACTCTATAATTATTTTGACATTTCTATAAACTCTATGGTTAAGGGTTTGTTTGAGACAACTTTCTGTCTGCTTTGTTTTTCAAACCGTCACGACAGTTCTGTTTATGTAACTGTTTTCTTATTGTTTTTTGGAAATTTCAGTGGTATAAAACTATTTTTTTCAACCTGAGGTGTTAAAATGTGATGGCTAGCAAAAAAACTACGATCTGATTTTTTGAAGATAAAATCAATATATAATAGTCACCGTAGTTTTTTGAAAAACAGTTTCTTCTACAGCAGCTTCACACTTGTTTCTTCAAACAGCTACAACCGCCTCAAACAAACCCTAAAATGACCCCATGTAAACACTTTACTCCTAACTCATTTTCTTTATCGCCCTTAAATAAATAATAAATCTTATATATGATGAAATATTTTGTATATTTTCTAATATTTAGCGTAATAATGAAAATTATATTATGATATAAAAAGAGGACTTACCATGCGGGTGCTCTCTTCTTCTTCTTCTTGCCCTCAATGCAACAATAATATTTATCAGAGTTGGGGAGATATTTGTAAGTTGGTTGGAAGCTTATATTGCCTTCATTCCAACCTTCGAATACTCCTCCTTTTGCCACCTCGCAACGCCAGCTTTAATCTCAGCAATTTCAAAAAAAAAAAAATAAATAAAAATTAATTAATTAATATTATTAATAATTAATTAAATTAACTTAATAATACAAAATATAAATTCTTGGATATTTATGTAAATAAAAAATTAAACAAATTAAGTAGTACTTGATCTTTCTTAAGCAAGACGTTCCACTCCTTTCTCTCAACAAGCAATTTTGTCTCCGTCTCTGGTAACGATATTCTATAATTCAAATCACCAAGTAAAATTATTTGGCTGCAAAAAAATAAATAAACCAATTAAATAATTAATTAATTATTTTGATGGGCACTTATATTGAATTAAAATTATTATAATCAAATGAAAATAATTGCTTTGGTATTTAATTTGAGCTTATCAAGATACAATAACATGATGAATATATAATATAATATAACTTGGAATATTATTTTATAGGTAGGGGTATTGAACTAATTAGGGCTTTTTGCATGTAGTACAAAACACTTACAAATTTGACCCAATAACTATTTGTCAATGGTGGTATAGCAAATATACAATTTGCAATAATTTCAAAAATAGTCCAACAACAACTACTTCCTACCTCCCATTTATTTAAAGTCTGAAAAAATGTTTTGACACTTATATAAACTCAAAGACTGAGGGTTCGTTTGGGGCAGCTTATAAGTGCGTGCGGCGTTTTCAAAACACCGTCGTACCGTTTGGTTTGCGCATTTCGTCAGCTTATCTGAAACTGCATTTGAGTTTTTACAATAAACGCAGGTTGCGGGTCGACCCCTGCGGCCAGCCCGCGGGCCGCGTTTCAGGATAAGCAGCTTATCCTGAAACATACAAGTTGTCCCAAACGGATCCTAAAACGATCCCATGCAAATAGTCAGAGACTATTTTGACATTTTACTCTAGAAAAAAATATGTATTTTGCTTTTAGAGGTTGATATAGTAATACTACAGACTTGATATAGTTTTTAGAGTGGTTTAAATATAAATTGTAAAGTTCGCTTTTTAGATATGTAAGTACCTAGAATTGAGGGGTATGTATGTAAATAGCCCTTTTATTATTATTATTATTTTGAAAATTTAGAGTGTAATAAATGAAAAATGAATTAATTGAAATTAAGCTGCTCACTCATGTTCAAAAATATTTCGCGGCAAATTCATTGAAGAAACATGAGGAAAGGTAGTCCGAGAGAGGATATCAATGGCGTCGGAGTTCCGGCGGACCTCATCCCCTTCCTTCCCTCCTGAAGCTAAATGGCAACATACAAAGCACATGCTAACTCCATGCAGCACGAATCTTACAGCAATTGCTCCCTGAAAATTAAATTGTTTTAATTAATCAATCCAGAATTATATTTATATTTATATATATATATATAAATAGAGGTACTTCCTCTTGACTTTAATTAGCATGTTCAATAAATTACTGTTAAGGATAATAAAAACTAGTTTAAGGGATAAGGTCATTATATTAATGACTTAAGTCTCTCTTAATTAAAATATTTAGATTAAAAAAATAAGTGGCTGTTAAGACTAGTGGTGGTTGTTCAACATAGTTTGAGACAGCTATTTAGTCCAATTTTATATTGACGCATTTTATGTGTGCACCACCAGGTTCATATGTATGTACATATCTAATACCTAAACTTTATTTCTTACATTTATACCGCCGACTTAAGTCTCTCTTAATTAAAATATTTAGATTAACAAAATAAGACTATTGGTGGTTGTTCAACATAGTTCGAGACAGCTATTTACTCCTATTTTATATTGACGCATTTTATGTGTGCACCACCAAACTCATATGTATTTACATATCTAATACCTTAACTTTATTTTTTACATTTATACCGCGCAAATCTTTCATATCATGCCAAGAAATAGGTCTTTATGCATAGAGAAACTGGTCTATATGTGATAATTGAATTTCAGATGTTACATTTGTAAATACATAAGAAGTGAGTGTATGATGTGTAAAATAAGAAAATGCATCTTTTAGCTGTACACAAATCCTTAGCATGACATAAAAAATGCATCTTTTTAACTGTAAACATCGATCTTTGTGGGTTAATATGTAAAAACATAAGAACTGTGTGGCATGCGTATAAATTTCCCAATTATTAAAAAAAAAACAAATATTATATATTTATTTATTTATTATACCTTATTTCCCAGGAAGCCAAGAAAGCCACAGGCAACGCAGGAGACGCTGAGGTGGTGAAGGTGCTGCAGAAGCTCTCCTCTCACCCACACTGTTACCATTATCCCCACCATCTGCTTGCTTATCATACATTCATATTCCTTAAATGAACTATTTCTCTCCTTTATTTCCCTGTAATTCTTATTCAGAGTCCAACCAATCACAGAGTTCCACCTGGCAGAAATGCTTCTCCTCTCTGGACCCATAATATTTTTAGCTGTAAGTGGCACAATCTCTTGAAACCTATATATACCATGAATAATATATTTTTTTTAAAAAAAGGAATTTTAAAAAAAGAGTTTAAATGAAGAAAATGAAATTAAATTAAGGAAAATTTTAGTACCCGAGAACATATATGTCGTAATAACTCTTCTCTGTTTGAAGCAAATCTTCCAAATCGAAGTCCTCAGAAGGCTGCAAGCCACCTACATTCCAAGTGCTGACTAGCACTCTTTAACAATCATGATAAATTAAGATACATGGGGTCTTACTTCATTTTATAACAATATATGATATGATATGTTATCAACAAATTTATCGTTCGGTCTATACGATAAGTTGACGTTACAGTCACAATCTACAGTATTTAAGGCAGACTACTGGCTTGATGGTAATTAACTACGGTCCTTACAGTTTGCTATCACGAAAAACTATATTCATTACAATTTGATTATGACTATTGTACATGAACTGCTATTGTGCATTTATAATAATCAACTTTGTAACTCTATATTTTCTAATTAAGGAGAATAGTTGATATGTGTGCTCATCATTCCTTGTGAATTAGCCATGTGATTTTTTTTCATCTTTCTCTTTACTTCTATTTAATTACTCGAGTGTTTGTTGGGTTTTCATGCAACGTTAAGATGATATTTCATTACTCAATTGTTATGAATCTTCTGACAGGCGTCAATATACATATAGAAAGATAGATACTTAGAAAACTGTTTTGGTCTGGACTTACTTGTACTTAAGGGTGTCCATTTTGCTCTGAAAAGCTTTCTCCGGCGACATTTGAGCACGGAAACTCCGGCGAAATATTGGTCTAGTTGAATTCTACAACAAAGAGAATGTTTTTTGTTGGATGCATAGCTTGTGAAAGAGCTATGTTAAGCACTGAAGGCCGCATGAGCTGCAACAATAAGTTTAACAGATCAAAACACATATCTTAAAATTACACTGAAAAAAATGCTAAAAATTTTTTGTTTGTGATTATATGTCTTCTAATTTTGGCAATCTATTCTCTCATCTGACATGGAATAATATCAGAATCTCCTGAAGCAAAAATAATTTGTATATAAAGAAAATATTACATATAGACTTCCGTATGCTCGAAATTCTAATCACAGAAGGTCACACCATCACACTTGAATTTGCGCTGTTGTGACCTCCCCTGATCAGACGTCCAGACATGAGATGTCCATACGTAATGTTTTCTCCAATATATGTGAGGAATTCGAGAGAGCTACTCACTTCTTGTATTTGCTTTTCTTTCATGTTTGCACGATAAAAAATCAAATATAAGAAAGAAGACGACGACGAAGAATGAGAAGAAGAAGAAGCGGTCTTTGGAAGGTTTCTTCACGAAAATTGGAGTGGGTTAGAGAGGAAGAAAGTTTGTGCTCATAGAGCCGTTCATATGTGTCTACATGTACTTATAAAGGCCATATAATTATTATATATATATATATATATATATCATGGTCTTATAAAAAAATGGATATGGTTTAGCTAATGTCAAGTTGGTAGGGCATACTCATTATGTGATTGGCATTAGTCAATTAAACTAATATTTTTATTTTTATTTTTCCAAAGGAAGGATTTTTGGGTGAACTCTGTAAGATTTTGTTTACTAAAATTTTCTTGTTGGATGTTTTGTTTAATATATCTTAGTTATCATGATTATGTGTAGATAATGATTTTAAATGTTGGGTGAGGTAACCCTTGAGTGAAGGTGAACCATTCATTGAAATTAGGAAAAATATCTTTGCACATGAACAAATATTTAACGATGAAATATATTTTATATATCCAACATATTCAAATAATATTAATTGTATTATATTTTATTGTGTAATATGTCATAAGAAAAAAATGTCCTATTGACCATTGAATGATGAAGGAGGGGTAGACTCAATATAGGTGTAGCAAACAAATAGGGATGTGGAGATGTCTCCTTTTAATGTATGGAAAACAAATAAAATGATAATGTGTATAAAGTGTGTTCATAGTCAATATTTGAAATTGGGAGTATATATTTCCGAAAATCAGAAGAATAATTTCTTCCTTTTAATGTATGGAAAACAAATAAAATGATAATATGTTTAAAGTGTGTTCATTTTTAGAAAAATATATAAATTCAAATGAATATGAATGATAGGATTAGATAAGATAATTAGTGACATGGTCCTGATCAATTTTTGCATTAATAATGAATATTAATGGAATGTCCACACGATGAATAAAATCAATGCATTATAATAATAATCATGTTAGTGGGCAACTACTTGATGTAACCCTTAATACATTTTAGGATTTACCATTGGATACCATTTAGCGCTTGGATGTACCATTAGCTATGCTTTTGTAGTTTTAGGGCAAAAGATGGGGATCAAAATTTAAAGGAATGCCATCTTCTATATGATATGCAAACATGCACTCTAGAATTCCTTGAAAAGCAGAGCATCTAAGCACAAATCTCTCATTTGGAGCCAGCAAGCCAATTAGGGAACACAAGTATTCCTGCAATGCACCATGTATTTTAGGGCCCTCAAAGATGTGGCTCCTACGCTTTAGAAAAAGATGAAGTTGAGATAACCCTAATGCAGTGGCATTCAGTGGCCATTACTTATAAATTATAAAACAATTTGTGTCGAATCCATGATGACGTCATATATTCACCAGAATTTTGCTTTAATAACCCAAAATAATAATAATCTGTAAATATTGAATATAATAATGAGAATAATATTTATTATTATAATAAAGGATAAATTTTTAGTTGTATAGAGGATGTATCTGCTGGCAATGAACATAAGAGATGTGGGACTAATCGATGACATGAAAAATGCCCGTTAGGAATTTTCTGAGATCATAATAATTGCCATAATATATTTCGTATCGAAGTAATATTATAAAGCCAAATGAAATAAAATGAGACAAGTATTTATAACGCAAAAATGATCCTCAAAAAAGTGTTTCATGAGGCTCCAAGATCACATCGGTCCAAATAAGTTTACAAACACATTGTCAAGTTATATCTAGTCAAGCACAAAAAATCAAATTGGGTGCATATACATACAATGGTACATGTGCTTTTTAAATAGGGCTATATCAAATACAAAATTAATTAAAATGAAGGATGAAAAAAAATTTATTATTATTATTATTATATTTATTTTTTATTTTTTATTTTATTATTTTATTATTTTTTATTACACGTATTATTAAAAGTAAATTGATATTTAGCAGAGACTCAAATATTGATTTCTCCATTTTTTGGCTTTTTTGGCCCCACGATGAGACCCAGCGCCATATGCTTAAAATTCTAGAGCCCTCGCGTTATGGTGAGATCGAACCCTTGACCTGAGAGGACTTACAGTGACACCGCCACCAAAAAGCCAAGGCTTGCAGCGCATGCGCGCGCGCGCACACACACACACTATATATATATATATATATATATATATATATATATTATCATTTAGGGCACTGGTACCAAATAGAAATAGAAATAGAAATTCTCGTTTACTATCAAAATAACAGACTAATTGCCTTAATGACATGATATGGAAATCATAAAGGTTTGAAACATGTCAGCACTGGTCCTACGGATATTCTGGAGTCCCCCACTCCAGAATAATGTAAACTAACATTTCTCATAGCTCAAATAAATGCTTAGACAAAATGAGATAAAAGAGTTGCAACTCTTAAGCATGAGCTGAGCTTTTGTGGGGCATAAAATATGCAGCCCAAAGAATGCTTCTAGTCTATAAAACCTAGTTTTGACTGTAACACTAATGTCCCAAACCATGGTTGAAGGGAACTGAACTCTCACCAAGGCTGAGCTTTCTGAAATCCAAAGACTGCCAACTTGTTCCTGAATGAACGTTCTCGTGCTGGCCTGGTTCCAAGTAAGGGGAAGAAATGCTTTTGCTCCTCCGATGTCGCCCGGAAATCATCTTCAGTTTCTCGGCCTCGTTCTTTAGGCATCGATGTTCGCCTGATCATGAAAGAAGAGCATTTAAATGCATGAAGTGACTCGGATCAACTTTATATTTCTGAAAAGGGAAAAGGGCTTGTACTGACCATCCTTGATGATTTTCTCATGCAGAAGGATGGAGATCTGTTGCCTTATATATTTGTTTTCTAGAGAAAGTGCAATTCGTTGCTGAAAGAGGGTAGCTACCTGGGTTGCTAATTCTGCTCCCATGGTCTACATGGTGAAAAAAAAAAAAAGAAAAGTGTTATTTTTGGTGTACAAGTAATTAATTATAAACAATAAAAGAAAAAGTTTATTTGCAAGGCTACCTCAAGAGCCTCAACGGTTTTCTGGAGATCGGAAATGTATTGAAGCTTACGAACCCTTGATCTCTGCCCTGAGCGCCTGTCAAAATGTTGGGAATCAACTACTGCATTAGTAACCCTCACATAGCACCATAAACCAAAACAAAATCCCCCCCTTTTTTTTGGCTTTCTGCGAGGGTTTATGCTTCACTTCCCCAAAGAAATTCACATAAAATTTTGATATTCCACAAAGCTGATGTGACCCAAACAAGAGTTAGACACATCCATATGCTTTTGCCTAGGTCCACAGCAGAATTTTAATTTATGAGAGCATTTGCTTTTTGAGGGAGGGAAGCATCTCTCTTTACAAATTAGGGGCTGTTCCTTTAGCTAACACAGGCATTTTTAAATAAGAAATTCAAAAAGAACAATTAATTCATATCTTGATGAAATCTGATCACATCAATAAAATACACAAAGTGGTTGTAAAAATACCTGATAGCTAAATAAATAACAAAAAAGGAAAAATAAATCTTAAATGAAATTGCTCAACAACAAAAAAAAAACCAATAATGGTTGGAAGTGATCAAATTCCTTGTGTCAACTTCTAACGCTCCAAATTGTTTTTGAGATGAAGTCACTCTTATTGCAGCATATATCATCAAATTAAATGCTCATGCACATGTGATCTACAGTTCTGTTTTTACAAAGAATTGTCTCCAGTCAGCAAGCCTTTGCAACCAGTCTTAACAGATTAACAAATTCTAGACATCAAACGAGAAACTCGCTAAGCAACCTAGTTGGATGATTGATTTCTAAAGGAAATTAAAGCAGCAGATTAAAAATACAACTTAAGAAATCTAATAATTCTATTACAAATAAAAATATATTACCATTACAATACATGCTTTTTCAACAAACCAAACAACCAGTAAAAGAGAAAGGGATGCCTGGTTGGCTCGCATTCCCATGAATCCAATGACAAAGAATGAGAATGGAAAGGGCTACAAGTGTGGGTTTTAAAGATTATTTGAGAACTCATTTAACTTTCCCACTTGTGCGCAGATATCAGCTTCTCCACAAGTATGATGAATCGCTCATGAAAAATGCCGCAGAGAAAAATTTTGGGGTTGCATATCAAATTTTGCATTAACTAGAAAAGAATAATATACGGGGACCATAATACATGAACACGTCAAACAAAGAACATTTAAATAATTACTGATGTTGATTGAGGTGGCTCGACAATAGGCCAAAAATTAACTCCAAGGTAGTGTACTTATGTGTGGGAGAACATGGTTGATTGTTGATTAAAGAACGGTCACCATTAGTAGTCAGCAGCAATTCAAAAGCTAAACTTAAAGTTACGTATCATGAAATATGTAGAAAAGTATGTTGCAGAGTATAGGGAAGTAAGAATGTCAACTAGAAAACTTGCGAAGATAATTTATTATAACAAATCTGTCATAAGTATTGCAAAGAATTTTGCTCATCACAACGTGATAAAACATATAATGATTGAGGTTCATTTAATTTGAAAGAAGCTAGGTTTTAGGAAGCTCATATGCACGCCTAGAAATCTTCAGATAATAGATATTTCTTGCAAAGCCATTGTCTGAAATTTTGAAGTACAAGCTCAGAATGATCGATCAACATCTACAGCTTAAATTAAGGGAGAGTGCAACTATTCACCCCACCCTTCCACTTTTGGAAGAATGCGGGAATTTCCCCAGGTATTGAGAATTAAGATTTTGAACTAAAAGAGATTTTGGACACATGATTCACATTGCCTTCCCTTCATGTTTTTCTTTTTTTTTTTTTTTTTTTTTTTTTTTTTTTTTTGTCTTGGGGGCATCTCCGTACATCAGGCACGATATCATTTGTAGGCTCACACAAACTGTATAAAACTTGTAAAGGAAGGGGGTTAAGGAGGATGGATTTGAGCTCTCCAAGCCCTAACTCCTGGTATCTACCGAGAGGAACATATCGAGATATATTTTCGATGGTTTGTTTGTCTCCTCCCTGAAGGCGACAGAGTTCATCTATGTATATAACTAAAAGATGGATCCCTACCCTCGAGGGACCATACAAAAAAGGAAGAAAATATAAAATTACAGACAAAACAGTACAAAGTCTATCCACAATGCTCCAATTGAGTGATGGTGATGAGGATGTCAGACGGCCCATAAATGAACATGGACATATGTTCATTTTTTAATGATGATCTTTAATTCTACGATTGGTCAATCCTGACGGATGCTTGCTAAGAGATCGATAGGTGACTCCAACAGCTGGCAAATTAGAAGGTGACAAGCACCTCGGCATATAGCATGTGGTGATTGTGTTTTGGAGAAGATGGGCTTTCTAGGCCCACGAGAACTGCCAACATATGCATATACCCATGAAAGTCATTTATTGGTATACATTTAGTTCTTTGATTCTCTTAACTCTTTATCAGAATACTGCGAGAAAAATAAGAGAATACAGAATCTGTTGTCACATGATCGTTGGCCAGCTCTATCCACGCTATGAATACAACTAAGCCCGAAAACGATAAAGAGTGAAATAAATTTGTTCGAGATTAAACTTCCTTTTGACTTGGAGTGCATTAGCTACACCTACAAGAAGTAGTCTCTTTAACTTAATGTTGAATTCAGAATATCATTCGTCTGGAAGTAACGCTTAAACTTCCAAGTAAGTGCGGACTATTACTCACCTCGGGCTCCCAACTGTCCCGCGAGGAAGAGATGTTTGAATTTATTGATTCCAACAATTAAGACCTCAGAATCTTATATGTCTGAGCTGGGAGACCGGTCGTCTTAAACTACCAAGTTGTTTTAAGAAGGGCATGCACTTCAGGCAAAATGGAATGAAATTGAACATGATTCATAACTGATGGTAAAGTTCTATTTTATGATGAATAAACAATAATTAAAAAAAAATTCAAGACTTCCCTACTCTGGTGGTATTACCAAGTTGTAAGTTTATTGTAATTTATTTTCTGTCACAGAATAATCATCACGTGATTTGAAATAACATCCACGTACGTATATTGAATGTCTGTTGGGGCATCATTATGCTATCAAAGAAAATATAACATAAGTCATTAAAGATGGTAGTAATTACAATATTCATTAACTCTTTTCAAATGTTAACTTACTCTTAGTTATAAAGGTATCATAGAGGTATGAAATGAATTTATCATTTCAATCTCGTCTTTAAGGAAATTCTTCCTTCCCACTTGTTTTTTGACGTGATCATTCTTTTCCTTTTATCTATTTTGATGGATAATATCTCGATGAAGAGATTAAAAATCCCAGAGGAAATACTTATAACGATTTTGCAGCGAAAAAAAAAAAGAAATGAGGATTGCTCCAAGAAAAATCGAGATCTAAAGAAGACTGCCAAAATGGTTGAAAGTCAAAAGGTGGCTGAGGGAGCTTCTTCATGTCGTCTCGTAGAAGATGTTGCCTAGGACCGTATCCTGAGTGGCACAGGAAAGAGATCACCCCAGACATTTCTATAAAGATGCCCTAATAAAAAACTCTATCGATGGAACCAATTAATGTTTGATCTGAACAATCCCAAGGCCACTCATATGCCTGATCTGTTGAACGAGTGTAAGGGGTCGAACCTCATAATGGTTTCAGAGCTCAAATTTGGTGGTAAGGACATGATCCCCTAATGCTACAAAGGTTAGTAAAGTTGATAGGTCGTGATTTCATCAGTAACGTTCAAATGATCTTTGAAGTTGCTCTGCAGATTTGTCAGTGGATCAGTGACTCCACCCCATGATGCACCCAAGTGATCCTCAGTAAGAGATCTTGTAGAGCAGGCACTGAAAGAAGAGTCTTGGATGAAACAATCCAATAATGATCCATCATTCAAATGTAACATAGCATGTATCGATCTGTTTAATCATTCATTACAGAGTATAATCGTTTGTCACTTGTACAGATCCACGTTGAAGATGCCCATCGCCTGAGCAAGGCAATGTCAGCTACAGAACAACTCTAACTTCAACATCTACGAAGTCTCTGAAGCAACCAGAGGAAGGCGAACTAGCAGTGGTGACTGCGACCTTTGATGAGATGTCGAATCTAGTTGTCAAAATGCAGGTGATGGCATAAACTAAGCGGTACTTCCGGGTGGACAAGTTGCTAGTCATCATGATCTGATAAGCGGTTTAAAGGAGGCTTGCAGCAAGCCATGGAACACTACAACTAAAAAATTAAAGAAACAAATTCAACCATTATTTTGAAAATCGAATCAAACTGACTCATCAAACCTATACTATCAGGAATCGAGCCTGGTACCGGTCCAGCTAGAGTAAGAATCGGAATTGCAACTAGCTAACGTAGAACTGCCCGAATTGTTGATCCAATCGGAAACCAGAAAACTTGTTCTTGATTTAAGAGAATAGGTCAATTCCCTCAATGGCGATGTGATCCCCTCACATTCCGTTGTCAGCTTAAAAAAGGATCGTACTGGTTCCTCAAAATTTTCGTTCACCATGGGAGAAAACTTTTCGATGTCATTTATGAGGCCTGTCTCATCGCGAGAAGAATAGGGTACGAAGGAGAAACATGAAAGGAATCCGTACGAGGGCTCTGCATGGTGAGTTTCCAATAGAGAAGAAAGGCATTGGAGAAGGAGTCAAGGAGGGCAAAAAATAGAGTTTTTTGGAAGATGATGATTACACAATGGTGAAAGAGTTCCTCAACGCCACACGACAGATACACTGATGGGATGAAGAGCAGTCAACTCTATCGTGGGATCTCATGCCAACGTGGCGAATGGGAGCCAATAGCAACCTTAAGAAAATTAAGTTATAAGATGGTTGAGATGTAAGAAAATTTTAGGTTCTTATTACGTTTAATTTTTATTCAATATGAAATCTTTTTAAAAGTTATAGTGACGTGATTTTTATGTTTCATATTCATTTTTTTAAATTATTTGCTATTAATTTATAAAATAACATGAAAAAAATATTAGTGTTGTTATTTAAATATAGAGATATTTATATTATATTTTATAATTATTTTTTACAAAAATTACATCATTTGTCACATTTAAACAAATTAATAATTTGGAACGTCATCCGGTTGAACCTCCGATTCAAACCGGATTTAACCTTTGAACGTTGAGCTTCTCTCTTTATCAGTTCAATATTTGGTTTGGTTTTCAGAAATTTGGTTTCAAAAAAGCACGAAAACAAGATACGAAAAAATGTGCAATAATAAAGATATCAACATTGCTAGATAATTATGTAAATACAATGATACATGTGAATTATGTGAAAATTTGTCTAAGCTTCCTCTCAAATTTCTTTATTATTTGTTCTTTTTTATGTTTTTTTGGGTGTTTTTGTGTAGAGTGTAATTTACAAGTGCTTTTGAAAACTTCAAAAAGTTTTAGCATCTATTGGATGTAAACCTGGATCCCAAATGAAACCATTCAGTGCCAACCAAGCAATCTGAAAGGCTAGCACAAGGGCGCAAAGGCAACCCTCTCTAGGGGCCTAGACTCATCCCGAGAGCATAGGCACCATAAATTTGACTTATGAGAATAGTGGAATCATATAGAAAAATACAGGAATATTAAGATAATCAATTGATTTAGTAGACTAAATCTATTTAGTTTCCAACCCTTCTCAGATTCATGTTTCCCCCTTCCCACTTTAGCGCTTTGTCTGGGCATCGGGCGCAAGAACGCTAGTCAAGTTTCGCCTAGGCGCCCCACATACATACGCGCCTTAACGCCACTTTGAGCGCTTACACACTCCTCCAATACAAGCACCTCACATCGCTACTTGTGCCATCAGAACTCTTGCACCATACTTCGAAACCTCGACGTTGAAGAACTGACTAATGTGAGTTAATGTGGTTTCTCTTTGCTGAAGTTCTGAGTCATTGATCCATGGGATCGAACAACAACAAACAACAATAACAACAAAACCTTTATTCCATCGGCTACATGAAAAAACATATTCTAAAAAAGAGTCGCTCTCTTTGGTCTTCGACTTCTCCCATTCTTCAAAGGCTCTTCTGAGTTTTTCTATGGAGCGTGAGAACGAGAGATTTTGTTGAGTGGAGAGAAATTTTGTGAGCAACATTGGAGAAGGATTTGCACACAATAGATTGACAAAATTTCAAGGTATAATTTTGGTTTGTCTTCTTTCTCAAACTCTTTCTAATTACTTTGAATTGACTGAACTCATTTATAGTGATGTATGGAGTTCATTCCCAATTACTTCTTATCAATGATATAAATATTACATAGCTTTTGTTGATGATTTCTCAAAATTTTGTTGGGTGTTATATATGTGTCATAAATCTGAAACATTTCAAATAACTCAAAGTTTTATTAATCTTCTCCAACATCTCAAATAACTCAAAATTTAAATATGTTTCTCATCAAACTTAGCATTTGTCTTAATTTTTCATGATCATATACACCCGAGCAAAATGACATTGTTGAAAGGAAACACATACACCTCATCCAAACAACTCGAGCCCTTCTACATCAATCTCAACTTCCACATTAAGTTCTTGCTTGATGCACTACAAAAGAAATCTACGCAGAATTCATAAGGAAGATAAAGCAAAAACGGATTTTATATAAAAATAAATTTACAAAACAATAAATTAAAGTATAACAACTTAACTCAATCTCTTTCCCAAGCAAATCCCTTGAAGATCATGAGCTCAAGATGAACACAAAAACCATCCATCGCATCTCATCATATGAACATCAACATAAATCCCCACCATCATACAATCACCTTAGAGTTTTCGATTGTGCTTACAATCCATGGAGAAGACCACAAACAACCCATAAACTTGAACCGACATCAATTCAATGTGTTTTCATATGTTACTCCATACAATATAAGGGCTAAAAATGCTTCCATCCTCCTACAAACAAACTCATCATCTCTCGACATGTGGTGTTTGTGGAACATCATTTTCCATATAAAGATAAATCTTCCTCAACTTCCACAACACCACAGGCTTCAATCTCAACAATACCTTCTTTTCTCCTCCAATCCACTACATACCTCACTCTGTCACAAAACACATCTCCAACCAACTCCACGAGCACCTCAAATATTGCAAGTCCTCTACCCCTACAAAATTGCAAGTCCTCTTTATATGGAACATCATTTTCCATTTTCCAAAATTGCAACCATCATTCTCAACCATACCTCCTTTTCTCCTCCAACCCACTACATACCTCACTCCGCCACAAAAGCCATCTCCATCTAGCTCCACCAGCACCTCAAACATTGCAAGTCCTCTTCCCCTACAAGATTCAAATGCTACAAATCTTCCTCTCAATACTCCACCCAATCCCACAGCACAAAGCCAACACATACAACCAACAAACCGATACACACTCTATGCACACCAAGCAGCAAACAAGCCATCTCAAACCAATACAAAAATTGAATCTCGGCCATCAACTTGACCATCCCTCAATCATATCTCATACACTCAAGCATCTAAGGATCCCGATTGGCGGCTGACCATGGTCGAAGAGTTCCAAACCCTCCAATGTCAACACATGTGGATTCTAGTTCTTAAACCACCCAATCAAGTCATTTTTGAATGAAGATGTACTTATCCTACAGAAGTAAACTCCAAGGGGGTAGTGACTAAATACAAGGCTCCCTCGTTGCCCAAGGCAACCGACAAGAATATGTCACCAATTATTTTAAGACATTTATTCATCTGGCTAAGATACCAACCATTCGTATCATATTTAATATAGCTCTTCATCAAAATTGATCAAAATTGGTCGGTGCTTCCATTTGACATATCGAACTACTTCCTCCATGGCACAATAAATAAAACTGATTAAGGTTTCATGATTCTCAGTTTCCTCATCATGTTTGCCTACACAAGAAATTGTTGTATAGTCTAAAACAAGCTCCACGCCGATGATTTTTCATGTTGTCATCGTTTTCATATCCCGTGAATTCCAAATTAGTAAAACTGAACCATCTCTACTAATTTATGCTCAAAACAATGACTGTCTTTGTTCTTATCTACGTGGACGGCATTCTCATCACCGACAGCAAATCATAGAAAAATTCTCAGCTCCAAAAAGAACTCGCAACCCGGTTTCAGCTTAAGCACCTAGGACCGATAGATTGTTTTCTTGGTATTGACACTTACACGGAGGACCACGCATTCTTTCTGAGCCAACAAAGGTATGCCATACAAATTTTTTACAATGTTGCAATGCAGAACTACCACACCATTAGCACTCCTATGCCCAAACCGAAAACAAAATCGGCTGCAGACAGTGCATTGTTTCATAATCCCCGCTATATCGTCAGCTCACGAGATCACTCCAATACCTAACCGTCACCAGACCAAACATCGCCTATGTTGTAAATCATTTGTGCCGATGTTGACCTCATTTTTTAGGTCATTTCTTTTTCCTTAGGGTCTTAGGATCTAGCTCTAGGAGTTCCTATTGACCATCTTAGAAAACTAGAATTGAGACTCACTCATTTAGAAATTCTAGTCTCAATTCTAGTCGCTTATTATTTTCCTTTGATGTCTAGCATTTTTGGCTCTCGTATTTTGGGCACAAGATCATCGTCTTATGAACGAGCGGTTATGGGCTATTTTGCAAAGACTCAAGGGAAAAAGTTCTTAATAGGACTTCAAGTCTTAGGAAAACATAGGAAAACATCGTCACGATCTTTTCGTCACATACACACATCAAATACACAAAGTTCACAAAACTGCACGAAATCGGACTTCAATTAAGCCTAAAGGACGGGTGAAAATGTGAACTTCTCCGGATGACCTCTGACGACAAACTAGATTGTGTCAACGCGTCCGGGATACCAATTTTGGTAGGAAAGGACACTCATATTGTCATATTTTTTACACGAGAAAATTGACATTTTTTACACTCATATTGTCATATTTTTTACACGAGAAAAGTGCCCCGCAATTCGATAAATTCGTCAAAACGACCTCTGACGGCAAAACAGACAGCGCCGATGCGTTCGTAATGTCGAAATTACCTAGGGAGGAAACCCATTTTGCTAGGGCGCCGCACATGGATAAATCACATGAAATTTAATATATATATATATATAAATATATATATATATGTTAATAAAAACGATCAAATCTCCTCTGTTTCCTTTTAAAGCCTTAAATCACGAAATCTAGGGCTCACGCCTCGCCTCCCTCTCTCGTTCGCGAGTCCCGCCCATTCCTCTCGGTCGCGTGCCCCAGCCGAGCCCGATTCTTCTCGCGAAGCTTCCTCTAGGTCCCCTCGTGCTCTGAAAAGCTTCCACCTACTCCCTCTGACGCGCTCCGGCTTTCCCCTCCCACGCCTCTGTGATTGTCGTCGTCTTCTTCCGCAGCGAGGTTTGTCGCTTCCTATGGCTCCGCCCCCCCCCCCCGGGGGGGGGAGGGACTCGGTTCCCCCC
>NW_018164532.1:675650-684667 GCF_001263595.1 Phalaenopsis equestris
AGGTTGCTAATACAATCCTTATTACATGTTGCACATGAGTAAGTCGGCAAGCATATGCATTTCAAAACTGGATGTATAGAAGTTGAAGCCTGAAGGTTGGACATATGGAATGCTATAATTAGTGGAATTGCTTAAATCATAGATATTTATTCACATCCCAATCATTATGTACCAATATAGATAACTTTTACATATTATATCTAAATATTATTATCTTCTCACATTTACAACACCTAAACATTTGATGTCACGTACAAAACACTGCCGCCTAAATCTTCTAAATCTTTTGGATTTTGGATGCTTTGTATGTAATTGCATGAGAATCTAGAGTTCAAATTAATGTTGCTTTTGAAGGATTTAGATGTAAATGCACTATTTAAGTTTAGAGATTGAATATGTAAATGCATAAGTGTTGTGGGGCTACGTATGTAATCGTCACATTGATTTGGGCCCGTTTCGACCTGTTCGAAACGAGATTTGGAAAGGATACCCTTCTTGGGTCGATCTAATTATAAAAATTGGAGGAAATGATACTACCCTCTTGGGTTGATTCGTGGATCGTTGAGTCGCATTTAGTGAGTCAGTTTGGTGGCTTTCAAGTCACATTTAGCGAGTCATGTTTAGTGAGTCGGTTTTGAGGGATGATCCGCCTCCGCTACGTTGTGTTTTAGGCGGTATCATTTCCTCCTCTCTCTCACCCCATTTTTGTTCTTTTCTTTTCTTGCTTCTTGGTTCGTTCTTTTTGATGTTTATGTTCGATGCATAAGCGTCTACGTATAGCCTTTTGCTATACGTGAAACCATCAAGCAAGGTCGCAAGTAATCGTTTTGGGGCGTACGGTGGTGATGATAAAGGCACACCGAAAATAGAACAGAAAGATGTCCTATCCTATAACATCAAGATCCATGCATTTGATGAAAAAAAGGATAATGGTATGCTTCACCGACATAAGTCTAGCGGGAGTTGGCTCGAACCTCCTCAGGTTGTTGGCAGTCTCATGCCCGACAATGTAATCGACTCGTGGACAACAAAAATTTCTAAAAAAATATAAATTTTGACAAACCATTTTCAAGCAAAAATATATTTTTCTACGAAACAAAAATTGATAACTCTTCTTTGCATGTTTAAAATTTGTATGCATGTTAAAAACATAAAACATATTTTAAAGTTGATTGTCCACGTGACGAATACTTGTTTAGGCTGAGAAATAGTCTCCTAAGTGAGGTTCAAGACACACTTCTAGACGAATGGCGGGTTCTATATATTCGGGTGACCGAGTAGCCTTCGCGGACCCTCGAGCATAAATATATATCTGAGTCTAGCCCCATACGAGTGCTTGCGGTCCCCCTCACTCGAACTCTTTTTGTTTTATCGAAGTTTTGGGACAAAGCACTCGTGTTACTTTTCCTTTCTTTTGGGATTTCTCCAAGATTTTTGTGGATTCTTTTTCTTTTCTTTTACTTGAGTCTTTTCTCGTTGATTTTCTCGAGTTTTCCGTCTTGAGTTGTTGCACTTTTTTTCGGATTTCCTGGACGACGTTTCCATCAGACTCCGCTTTTTGTGATGCATTTAGACTTGCTATACTTAAGGAGCAGCAGATCCCACGGGCGTACAGGTTTGCTTTACATTTTACAGCGCTTCATTTTTCCTGTTTCTACCTGCTACTGTTCTTTCTATACAACATGTTATATTATTCTTGTTTCTATCTGCTACTGTTCTTCCTGTATAGCATGTTATATTATTCCTTTTTTTTTACATGCTACTGTTCTTCTTATACAGCACGATATATTATTCATGTTTCTACCTGCTACTGTTCTTCTTATACAGCATAATATATTATTCCAGTTTTCTACTTGCTACTGTTTTTTATATACAACATGTTATACTATCCTTGTTTTTACCTGCTATTGTTCTACATGCACCCTACTGTTTGTCCAGTACTGCACATTTATATTATATAGCTTTAAGCATGCCTTCTTATATATAGGACATTTAGAGGACTACAATCATAGGGTCGTTTGATTTGACATCGTAACTGGACACCTTAGAAAATTTAAACTCGTCACGGCAAGGAGCTTGGAGCGAATATCGTGGGCAGCACGACGAGGAACAACTTCAAGATGGATCTGCAGCAGCAAAACACATTCACATCACCTATCACCTTCTTTAGTTTAAATAACAACTCATAGGATCACTCTTTAGGCTTTTTTGTACAACTCTGTTGTACAATTATAAGTCCTAACGCTTTAGGATTCCGAGGTTACCGTGCGGTACGGTGTAAATCCTTCTATCTTTTTAGGCTATTTGCACAGTCCTATATTGTGCAAACATAAATCCTAAATAATTTGCAGGATTGAAATATCAAATTATATCACTTCAAAGACATAAAGTCAAACATTATGATAGTTGGGACATCTCCGGGGTTTCTCCTGGATCTGTGATATCCCCTACTTTTCTTCCCTTTGGGTTCCTTAAATAATTGTTCCTATTTTGAGTCATTCCCATTTGATTTTCCTATGTCCAACCATGAAAACCTAAGCTTTGAAATCTTGAAAACAAAACCACCTGATCTTAATTGAGAGTTTTCTTAAATGACTCTCAGTCATTTAAGATATAACTAACTATAGGGGTTTGCCTCTATAGGGAACCAGGAACCCAGATAAAATAAACCTTATCTAATCCTCGTATTAGGTAGGGGAACTTGTCGGCAGATAAGACAATTTCGCAGACCAAACGGATGTCACAAATGATATATTACTTTTCGGGATTGAATCCCTATTACAAGTGATATATTACTTTTCGGGATAAAAGTATTGCTTGTAGTATTGTATTAAATCATCTAAACTATTTAAAATGTGAGACTCGTTTGGTCTCACTTATTTTAAAAATTAAAATGTTACTTTTAAAAATAAAAAAAGGCTATATTTATATTTAAATTATTTTCAAAATCATAAAATCATTCACTTTTTCAAATCACGAAGGGTTAAAAGTTAAAAATAAAAGTTAAAAAACGGCCGATAGCTGACACATGCATATGCCAACCGAGGCTCATTGTACCTATCTCACACATCTTCGCTACCTGAAGGACATAATTCATCTCGGCTTGCAAATCAGTCTTGGAAACCTACAATCGCATACTTATACTGATGCAGATTGGGTTGGAGATCAGACTGATAGGAAATCCACAACAGGAGCGTACTTGTTTCTGGGAGATACTTCTATCTAAGGTTGTAAATGAGCTGAACTTGAGCGTGCTCAAGCTTGACTCGTGCTCGGTTCATCTGAAATTGTTTGTGTTCAAAATAGGCTAGTGTTTGAAATTGGCTCGTTAACAATGTGTTCGTGTTTGACTCGATTTAAATATTTTCATACGTGTTTAGCTCGTGTTCGACTAGAAATTGGCTAGTTAAATTTATTTGAAAAATAGATAAAGAGTGTTGAATTTGAACCTGCACCAACTCTGTGCAAAAAAAGGTGCAGAGCCACATGACCAATGAGTTGTTATGATTTAATCTTAGATATAAATATATATAATATATTATTATATAAATAAAATATATAATCTCTTTATTTCGAGCTAAAATGAGCCGAACACGAGCAAACAAGTGATTGTTCATGTTCGGTTCATTTATAATTCGAGCTTAAAAATTTGTTTGTATTCTGTTCTTATACTTAACGAACGAGTCGAACAATACTTGTTCACAAACAACAAAACCCACACATACCCTACCAGTGGTCCCAACACAAAACCCACACATAGTGTTAGAAACTGTTATGTATAGGTTTATTTCTGTTTCTTATATTTGATGGCCCTCTGTGTAATTTATAGTAAGGAAAATTTTTAACACATTCGTATAGTACGGTTCCTCTCAAGTAAGAGAGGCGAACTATCATCTTCTCTGTTTTCACTATTGTCAAAATTTCTATCCTCATTCCTTTAAAAAAAGGAAAAACTTAAGATTTAGAAAGAGATATCAATCCTAAAAACCTCCATTCATTAGTGTTAAAAGTTAAAATCCAAACCTTAAACCCCAATCAATCTCTCACCATTCACCTATTAACCTTCTCGCCATCATACCAATCAAAAATAATCTTCCCCATTCATTTCTACCCCTATTTGAGCACTACCCAAACCCAAACCACTTGGTCCCAAACATCCTTAATCCACCAGAATTTCCCCACACAGAAGAACTAACCCCACCAAATCCTGCAACTTAACCCCCACCCAATAATTTCATAATACCTCTATCACTTCCAAAAACAGAAAAATAAAACAAAATAAAAAACCATAAAACCCTCATCCAAAATCTGCATCCAAAAAACTTGGCCATGTTCTTCACCGCATCAATCTGAAAAAGTCAATGATTGTATAATTCATAGAATGTACCTTGCATTTCAGATACTACTTATTCATGGAATTTTTATCATATTATGTGATAAAAATTTAATCGTTGTTGAACTTAAAAATTTTTAATTCAAGATAAACTTCTTAAATTCGCATAGAAATCTATCCACAAAAAATATTGAATTGTGAATTACACATTTATGCTAAATACAAGGGCTTTGGAAAGATTTAATAAAGTCATTCAATTAACTTTATCAAAAACTTGCAATTTTATTTAAACAAAAGCTATTCTATATTTTTAATTTCAACAACAATTTGTAAACTATATCAAATGTTCCTATCATCCATGTTGCCTGCTAGATTATTCCCATAATTGGCATAGATTTCTGCATCAAACAGTTCAAGATTATACAGAGGGCCATCAAATATAAGAAACAATTGAAAAAAGTGTTAAATGCTTTAGAACATGAGCAAAATGCATAAGCCAAAACTAGAGGCAACAAAGTAACATGTGTTTATGGAATCAAAAAACTATAAAATTTCATGAGAGGTGGTTGTATATTTGTAACATGTAGTAATGTAAGTATGGTTAAAATTCTCATGACAAAAGAATAATGGAAAATTTACATACACACTGCAAAATTCCAATGTATTTACATACAAACACAGCTTAATATTTATACTTCTAACACTGTAGTGTCATAAACCTATGCATGAAAATGTGCATTTCACTTTTAAAAAATCAGAAATAGGGGTATATTTTATGTATTATTAAAGAATTGAGTGTTATGCACATAAATATGAAAGTTTATGTGCTCAACTTGTAAACACATAAGATTGTATACGTGTATGTACTTGCCCCAAAAGTAACTTAATGAGCATAACAATTTTGAATTATAAATGAAGAAGGAACTTCTTTTAGAGGCCAACCATCTAATACTACTACTAGTCTTCGCATTTCCAAGATAATTTTTACATCAACTAACATTCCCATGTTTACGTCTGCCAATAACCAAGATTAAAATATTATTGGATTTTATTATCACCAAGAATCTCCTCATTTTAAACCTGAAGTGGATAATCTACAAATTCCTAAACAAAGATCGATATGATACAATCATAATGTTTTTCCCAGAGGAAACTTGTTATCCACCGCATAGGCCACCAATAAATTATATTGTAATCATCTACAAATGGCTAATCATCATGTTAACCCTGCAGACTTCATATTTAACTATTATTCATTGAATGATAGGTATGACCCAAATGAATACGCTGACTGGATAGCACAAATAGAAGAATATTTCAAATTAATGAATACACTTGAAGTTTTTTGTTAAAAAGAATAACTTTTCAGTACTAACTAAATTGAATATACCAAATGTTTTAAAAACATTAATAAAGCAGGATTGACTAGTAGATACTAACCATTGAGATTACAAAATCTAAATTATAGTCTAAAATAAAAACAACTTCCTTCATATCAATCAACAATTACTTTGATCCACAATTTATATTAAGGTTATCTTATTGTGGTAGACAATTTAAGAAATTAAAGAACTAAATCCAAAATCAAAGGGTAACTAAAGCTAAATTTATAAATCAATTCAGGTATGAAACTATAATTGAGGTATGAAATCATTAATTAGATATAAACTAAAGGATGTATTTTATGGATTAAAAAAAATTAAAAAAATCAAAAGCTTGAAAAGACAGACAAACATGAAAGCATCTTTTGTAGGATTACATTCTAGATTTGATATTGCATCTGCATAATCTAGGTAACATGAACTACAATCACAACATTTTCCTAACATCGGCGTTATTATCTCGGAGGATACAACACCAGTAAGAAAATTTAATAAACTTGGATACTTTAAATGTAATCAAACAAGACACCTCACAACTTCGTGGTCCTTATCTCTCTTCAGCACTTGAGTGCGCTATGCACAAGGGTGGTATGATGACTAAAATGAGCAATTAGACTGATGAATCAAAGGATCACTCAACTGTTGAAAGATTTTCCACCACTAATAAGTAATTCCAACGTTAATAAAAATTGTTGGAGAACCCATATCCTTCATACTTAAACATCTAATAATAACAACAAAAGTAAATTAGTTACAAATGGTGAAAATACTATAAATTTATTAACTATAGACACCTCAAGTAAATACAATCTAAAAGCCAAGTCACATAAGAATCCTTTTTAAAAATGCAAGGGTTAGCAAGCCATCTACATCTATCACTAAAATATTTATGGAATTGGCTGGCACCAATAAACTAATGCAAACCCAGCCTGGATCTACAAATGAGAAAACGAGTTTGACCAACATTTTTTCTCCAGCCATAGCAAAAAGGGATAAAATGTATGCTTCCAAAATCAACTTCATAAAACTAGTCGTTGACTTGTAGAATAATATCACTATGGTCCATCATAAAGACAAGATTATCATCCAAAGATAATGGCACGGTTATTAAAAGGAACAGGTAAAAAATGTACATTTAGCCATCCTAACAATAAACACACTACGTAATCCAATGACGTGGGGCCTGATGTATATTGGTAGACGTATTTAGACAGTAGAAATAAATCGAACCAGATAGTGAAAAAAAAAGCAATAATATCCATAATAATGCTGCAAACTCTCAGTCCCTACCAAACATATCATGTTGTAGAAAATGAGGGGAAGTTTTTATCAGGATCTAACATGCAAGAAAATAATATATTTTACCTTCTTGATGTCCTCTCAAGTTCAGGTTCGGCACTAGGAGCTTCACCATGGCCAGGCTCATGAATTCTGCTGCCACCAGAGCTCTCAGCATACTGCAATCTGTTTCTAGGAACCTTATCGAGCAGCGCATTTACTATTGCACTTTCCGAATTGGTTAATTTACTCATTTGTCTAGGTGAATTAGGACCATAAACACAATTTGCTTCCAACCCGCCACCATCCATACTCCGGGCAGCATCTTCTGCTTCATTGACTGAAACACTTGATAAGGTGGCGGTGTGTGTGGGTGTGCGAAGACTATCATAACCGTGTGAAATAGTTAGCGAATCACTTGCAGACCTCCGATGGCATCTTCCTTGGGGGCTAGAATCAGAATCAGTTAGGAGGTCATCGAGCCAGGATGTATTCTCTTCCAAGAGGAAATCCATGGACTGATGTCTAAAGAGTTCTGGAGAACACTGATCATCTCCTTGTGCAATTAGGTCTGACGGATCCAATGAACGTGTACGAAGGCACTTGTTCTGTAACGGGCAACGAGGTGGTAGATTTGAATGTCGCGACATCATAATTTAGTTCAGATCACTGTAGCGATTCAAATTTAGTTTACCCGTGTTAAAAATCCTTTGTTATTCTGAAATAGAAAGCAAAACCTATAAATTATTAGCTGTTCTCCAAGGAAAACTAAAAAAATTCTGCCAGCATTAAATCAAACCAAAATTGATGCAAAAATCAGTCCGAGATGAACAACTTGAAAACAGACTAAAAAACAAAGGCTCTAAAATGCAGCAGTATTGTTAAAACCTAATACAAGAAACTTCCTTAAACTTGTGTCCGGTGCATCGAGATACATCGATCGAAACGGTTTGCATATTTCCTCCGCCCCACAGAGATACCTATTTTATAACAAACTGAGAAAAAGCGTCATGCATTGCGCAAAAACGCAGCCATTATCCCACCAAAAATTTCCCAAATGTCCCAAAACATCAATGGAAACTCAATCCGGCTTCCAGAGCTAAAACCCTACAACCAAACTCTCGCGTTAAAACACCAACAACCCAAATCAATGCAACAGTGAATACAAGCATTCTCCATGCCCATAATCAAATCAGCCGCAGCAAATTCAATAACAAGACATTTCTCACAAATTCTAGTGCCGATCGAACCCACCAACTTTGGAACCATGGAACAAAAACGAAACAAACGAACGCATCGAAAACGACCAAATCATCGGTGAACACACATGTAACATCACTGAAAGAGAAGGAGAAAACAAAGGAAAATAATGGATTTAAACGAAACAAAAATCCATTCTCGTCTTTTTCATTTCCTCCCTTTTAGCTGTTTTTGGAGTTCTCTTTACCTGCTCCTTCTAATTCGGGAGAAAGAAGAAGACACAGAGTGGAGAGGTGAGAGAGGCCTCGGATAAAGAAAAAGTGGCGGGGTACCATGAGAATCCAGCTGGCTTCAACATGCCTTGTGCAGGAGTGGTTGATTGCTTTCAATAACAACTTAATAGCAACCATTCGATTTACATTGATAGTCGTGCATGCGATTCCTTCCGATATAATGGCAGATCTGATCGTTGGAAATTATTAAATTAACTTTTTCTTCACTTCTACGGAGTAACGGAGCACGACCGGTTTGGCAGATTTTTCTAATAAAATTATCCACTTAATGATTTTTTTTAATATATATTTCCTTTCATTAAGTCGTATTCCTCTTAAAAATTGCAAAAATAGCTTCTTGTTGGAAAAAATTTTTAAATGATTCCTTGTTATTTTGAGTTTGTAATTTTTAAAAAGCGCGAGCGAATGCATAGGGCTGTAAACAAGTCGAGCTTGAGCGAGCTCAGGCTTGGCTCGTGTTCGGCTCGTTCAAAATATCTCGTGTTCGAAATCGACTCGTGTTCGAAATCGGCTCGTGAACAGTGTGTTCGT
>NW_018164532.1:684886-688635 GCF_001263595.1 Phalaenopsis equestris
TCGTGTTCGGCTCGTTTACATTTCGAGCTTAAAAAATTGTTCGTGTTCGGCTCGTTAGGCTTAACGAACGAGCCGAACACGAACTGCTTAACGAGCCGAACACGAGCTGTTCACGAACAACTAGCCAAATTGACAGCCCTACGAATGCATTCATGTAATATATTTATAAATATAGCACATAATTATTATATATTTATATATCTAACATCTAATAAAATATCATTGAACTTTTTAGCAGTTAAAATAAGATAATAATTATATTTTTTTAAGTGATGTATAATATTTTTATATAAAAATGTCACTTATCGGTTTTATAATTCTGTTTGCATATTAATTATTAGTGCTTTTGAAATAGTAGTGTGGTGTCACGCCGCACTTTATGTTATTTGGCAGATTTGTGTTACATTATTATTTCAAAAAACTGTGATGGGAATTTATATTTTGCTACATTACTGTAATGAGTGTGATGGTGGCAAGAAAGTTTTGATTGTACTTTTTTAAGAGAAAAATGTACGATCGTTGTAATAATTTTAGCTGCAGTTTCATGGTTGTTTATTCAAACAGCTACAGTTCTTCTAAACATACTCTATGTTAGTCTATATTGTGAGAATTTCTTAGCCAATAGTTCATGTAAAAATTCTTTGTGCGTTTGTTAAGTGACGATAATTATAATAAAGGTTGTTAGCACGTAAGAATCTCAACTTTCTACTTGAGCTTCTCACATCAACATGTTTTACTAACATTCAAATATTAATATAACACAAGTTATAATAATAGTTGTTAACATGTTATGTAACATTCAAATGGAACTTTAGCTTGAACTTGATTAATTAATTAGTCTCAAGTTCTTGCACTACCGATCCCCCAAAGCAACAAAATGATGGTCTCACATCAACATGTTTTACTAACATTCAAATATTAATATAACACAAGTTATAATAATAGTTGTTAACATGTTATGTAACATTCAAATGGAACTTTAGTTTGAACTTGATTAATTAATTAGTCTCAAGTTCTTGTACTCCCAATCCCCCAAAGCAACAAAATGATGAACTCATTTAGGCCTCATTTGAGAATGTAGCGAAGCTTTGATTCACTGCAGCGAACACAAATGTTTGGTTTTGCTTTTGTTTGGTGAAGTAGCGTCTTCCATAGTTATTTCACCATAATGAATTTTTTTTGTCGTTTTAGATCGTATATGACAATATCTGTTCCACTTACATGACTTTTAAAGGAATTTCGCTAAACAACAAAGCTCTTTCCTTACACTAACACAAATGTTTGGTTTTGCTTTTGTTTGGTGAAGTAGTGCCTTCCATAGTTATTTCACCATAATGAAATTTTTTTGTCGTTTTAGACCGTATATGACAATATCTGTTTCACTTACATGACTTTTAAAGGAATTTTGCTAAACAACAAAGCTCTTTCCTTACACTGTGAAAGTTGCAATAATGATTTTATGAGTTGTTTTATCCAAAAATAAAAATAAAAAAAAAAAATTAGCCCTGCGTTTATTAGAAAAAATAGAAGGAAATGCTAATCAACGTAGAAGTATCACACATCTAGATCCCAGAAGGGATTGTGCCTCCTCTTAGAAATTGTTCAACGAGTTTAACTTGAGCCCATAAAAATTAGGATTGATTATGCGGGGCCTAAAGGCCCGGCAGCCCAACAACCATAAAACGTTCAATCGCACTTCGATCTCCTCCGGCGTAACGGCGCAGGAAAGTAATGCTAGGTGCCTTGGCGGAGAGGGTATTATATTACAATTAAAAATTATATCAGCACCCTAATTACCTATATTAATTAACCCTATTGAATACCAAAAATTAAATACTTCAAAGCATGACAGAATAAAATCTTACACGTGACGCATTGTGGTTAGAATCCTGATATAATTTTTCATCATCCTAACTCATGACGTAATATTTTTACATCTTGACAGACAAAAATTAAATCAATAAAATTAATCTCAAATTTCTTACAAAATAATTATATTTAAATATTAACCTATAAAAATATTTTTTAATTACAGGCAATAAAATCAGACTTTATTTATTTTCAACAAAATGTGCAATTGATTATCGAGGGTATGCTAGGGGGTTTGGTGTTCTTGGGCGCCCCTAGAAAAAAAAAAAAATATATATATATATATATATATATATATTGGAAAAATTAGGCCGCGGCTCAAAAGATGCCACCGCACATAGAGTGAGGAATGGTCTGGAAAAGCTGATTTCAACAGTTTGAAAACGCAGCTTTTTGAATAAACTGCAAAATGCAATTTATCCAAACCATTTCGGGTGAGTTTTCAAAATTAATGCACCAAATAAGCTACCCCAAATGGGCCTATGGATGAAAATTAACTTTGCCATTAGAATGAATGACACGAGATTTTAGCTGTCTATAAAATAATTGTGTGTATATTATGAAAAAAATTATAGTGTGAAAGTTATTTTTGATTATTTTGAAAAAGAAAAAAATTTGCCCCGTTATGAAATAGCGATAAAAAATTATAATAACTGCTATACTCAAGATTATAAAATAGTTGTGTGTATATATATGATATAATTGAGATATTACATTTCTAATTTATATGTATGTATGTATATGAGTGTGTGTGTGCGCGCGCGCGCGCTTGCCACTGTTGAATTCAAATCTCTCCTCTAAGGCATGCCCCATGATCGAACAAGTAGAAATTAGAGCAGAGAGAGAGATAAAGAGGTAGGGAGAGAGGAAGAACACGCATTGAATTGCCCTGTAGTGGCGAACCGGGTTATTCTCAAGCATTTGTAACCCATATATATAAAGAGAGAAATTTCATATGCGAGTATGGGATTATATTAAAGAGCCAAAAGCTAACTCCCTAATTTTAGAAGATAAATGGTTACTACGAAAGAAATTATATATTTACTCGTACTTTAAGGAAGATATTACAGGATATTAATGTTTTTTTCGTATTCTCAACTGATTTTGGTGTACTTTGTTGTTTTCGGATTCTTTGCAAGACAGATTCTTTATTCGGTTGGCCGAGATGGTGCCAGTCGGTTATTTCGCCTACGTGTTGGGTGATTTTTGTCATTTGGGAGCTATTCGGGTTCGAATGTATTAGTCGATCGGATCTGGGTGGCCAGTCAAGGATGGCTGATCGGTTAGTCATGAGTGACTGACCTAGAATACTTGACTTTTTATATGAATGGCGGGTTTCAGACATAAGTGGCCATAGGCCTTTTGCTCGTGACCTTCGGCCAAACATTAGCATTATTTCTTGTCCATTAAATTGCTTTAGAACCCTGCAAGCCATTTCTTGTGCGCCTAACCACCATAAAAAAATATGGGCATTTACATACATGACACACAGTTCTCATGCATTTACATATCTCACACATAGACATTCATATTTAGATACCAATTATCAATGCTTAAAAATGTATATTTCATTTTTTTTTATTTAACAGTATTTTTATGTGATATATGAGATTTTAAAGGTATAAATACAAAAAATAAATTTTAAATATCAGGTATCTAAATATATTAGAATTGATTGGTATATATGTAAATGCCCCCATAAAAAATAGTGGCATTTACATACATAGCACACAATTCTTATACATTCACATATCTTACACCAAGACCTTTTAAAAATGGATATAATTTTTATATAAATATGAAAATTTAGTTGTGAAACATGTAAATACATAAGAATTGTGGGTTAGAAATGTAAATCTCACAATATATATATATATATA
>NW_018164532.1:691237-725196 GCF_001263595.1 Phalaenopsis equestris
TTTTCTTTAAATCATTATAAAAAAAATTAAAATGATATTAGATATATAAATACATAGGAATTGAGTGATATGCACTTTTATATTTTAAATTTTATCAAAAGTGATATGCCACCAACAAATTCTCATCATCCAACACGGATCTTGAGATAATTTTTTGAGAAAAAAACATTCAAACTTCAATTGAGAGTCATCTAGAGTTTTGATCTCAGTAATCTTATAATCAAACTGACTGGTTTGATGAAACAGACCCAATTATATCAAAATTAACTCTTGAAAGTTTTGCTAACATATTTAAAAGGTCAAAAGACAGTCTTATCTAGCAAGCTTATAGTCGAATCCAACGTCTTGACAATCCAAGATTGCTAATGTCTAATTAGCAGCCTAAGATTGCTCAGTTCAGATATTGTTCGCGAAAATCATCATTTCAACCCCAATCGATCATATTTTTATTTTTAAATTTTAATTTTCATTCACTTAAATTGCATTATATTCATATTAAATAGTATAGTGCAATAACAAAGATTTTAATATATTAAATGAAAACTTAGTTTCAGCCATAATTAGTTCAAGAAAATAAATCAGATGTAGTCATCATTTCATTGATTAGCATAGTGTGGCAATGGCATGAGCAGAAAACTACAACTTCTTATGGGAGCACTGAGCACTATGAAAATAAATAGTTATTTTAACATTGACATTAACCTTTTATTGCACATAAAAAAATTCACGATAACAGAGTAGTATATTATCATCTTAACAGTTGTACGAAAATTTAACACACATTCAAAAGATATAAAACTAGTAATGACACAAAATGTTTTTATGTGAGAAATCCAAAAAGAAAAATTATGACAGGATCGCGACATACAAAATTATCTGAAAGTGGCATATTTCTATTCCTTAAATCCGTCTTTCCTCTATTTTACCTTAAATTTGTCCCATGGAAATTAGAAAAGCTAGAGCTCAAAAAAGACAGTGGGTGGGAGGAATTGGGAGAAATTAATGGTACTTTCTCAACGGTTTCAAGTTGGAGTGTCGGTCGACAAGGGATGAGAGTTTCAGATGCCTTTGTGTGCCAAGATCCATTCGCTTTATTCTCAACAGGGAGACGAGGAAATGATTGGAGTTTCAGAGGTCGCCAGTAGACGATGTCAATTTCAGATGATTTTATTTGTCGTGATCCCATTATTGCCTTCCCTACGAGGCAATATGAAGAATGCTGGGAGTTTAAAAGTTCTATAGTATAGTTGATTTCATTCAAATATTAAAATTTATCATGAAATACTACTTATAATTTTTTTAATGATTTAATTGTGAGAGGCATAAATACATAAATTTGATGTTTCGAAAAAGCATTTGCGTGATTTGTAAATAGTTCGGGTGCTCTCTATATAATTGGCCGAATTTTTCCATCAGGTCCCCGTACGGTGCGCTACGTCCGCCATCCAAGCAAAAGACGTCATCTGGTTTTGCAGGACCCATATTTTCACGTCATGAAAAAGGAAAAATTTTGCGTTAAGCCCGACCCAACCCGACGTGCTAAATGTTACGTATTATCTCGCCTTTCTGGCGTATTCCTGCCTATTTTTGGCTTTTGGCGTATTATTCCCTCAGAAACTTCTATTCTGCATTATTCAGTAGAAAAGAAGTTTTCAAAAAGGGTTTTTTTATCTCAGCTAGGGTTTGGTCGCTGCATTTATGATGGAGTTAGATTTCTATCTTAATGAAGAGTTTGAGCACATGGATGATGAAATGAATGTCAACGTCTTTGAAATGAAGGTAAAATTTCTTGCTTACTTCAAATATTTTCCATTTTTCCAAGAGCAACTCAATAATAACCTAAGAATAACCTCCACATAAACCCACTAGATCTCTAAAAAAAGTGAAATTTTATGTGAATTTTAGATTGTTGTTAGGTTATTTCATCATTATTTATGAGTTAGGTATATTTCAAACGAAAATAAAGAAGTAAAAAAAAGGCTGACATGTGCAGTGGCAACGCAAGAATCATCGGAAACTTTCCGTGCAATTTTGAGAAACGAGGTCGGGAAACCAAGGGAAACGCTTTCGTAGATTCCCGAGGGAAGTTAGATGGAAGTGATGTAGTATCAGAGGAACCAGACAACTAGAGACCAAACCTGCAAGTGAAGGAGCAGGTCGAGATTTTCGTTTCTCCTCCAAATTTGCGAAAAGCTCTGGTTGCCCATCGGATTCCTTTATGACCTCTAATGGCGGAATCATTTTGTCTGCGTTAGTGGAGCTTTCTGTTTCAACAAGGGTTTAGAGAGGAGCTTTTGGCTCGCTTTACCAGCTCGCTTTCCGCTCCGGCAAAGCGCTCGCTGTGTTCGGGCTGCTTGATATGGGCGCGAGCTGGAGTCCGACAGTAGTGTTGAGCGGGATATTGGAGCCGGAAGGGAAGAGGAGGGGGCGGGGGCTGAGGACGATGCAGGCCGGGAGAGCGTCTGGTCGTGGAAGCTAGGTCGGTTGGTGCTACGGAAGGATGAAAGCTGCGTGTGAACTTGTTTTAAACGGTCGGAGATTGTTGTAGTAGGTTTTAAGGCGCTGCGATTGATCTTGAGCTGGGGTTTTCGTCGCAGGTGTTTGTGGTGCTGTTTTATTGAATCGGATTGATGGGGTTTGAGATGAGAGAGGCGTTGAGGCGTCTTTGCGACGAGATTGGGTGGTCGTATGCTGTCTTCTGGAGGGCGGTCGGCTTTCCAAGTCCTATGTAAGTTTCAGTCACTTCAGTATTTTTATTGTTTTTTGCATTTTTTTTCTACTGATTTTGGTTCGTTTTAGGATGGTCTCGATTTGTTTTGTTTTTTGTGGTTTTGATGGAGGACGGTGGATTTTCCATCGGATCATTTTTTTGAAATCCCACAATTACTCACTTGATTTTCGAGCAGCCCACCTTGCCAAATGGCTCTGTGTGGGAGTCTGAGATTAAATTCGCTTAAAATCCATAAACTCTAAAAAAAAAGAACTCACTTGTTTGTCTGCACACTTTTTTTCTTGTATTGATCTATTTTACTTACCTTTTTGTTATGTTTCTGCTAATTTGAGTATTTTTCACTTTATTTGGAGCTTGCTTTGATTCCTCTCTGTCTATTTTTTTTTTCTCTTGGAAGCACGATCAAAGATGCCTGTTTTTTATGTTTAACTTGGATCCTTCTGCACTCCGTCTTTTGGTTGAGTTATTGCAGGCATTTGGTCTGGGATGATGGGCATCGGCTTGGGAAGCTGCAATTTTCAGGGAGCAATGATGTAAATTCTCATTTCAGTTATTTGGCTGAATTCCAATCACTGGGAGAGGGCAGCATAGATGAGCTGGTTATCAAGTCCATGGTACCACAGGTCCATGTTATAGGAGTTGGGTCTGTAAATTGTTCCTTTTGCTACTGAGATTTGAAAAATTCTACCTTTTTGTTAACTATCTTTATTATCATCATTCGAGAAATCTTGATGATGATTTGTTTGCTTATTGTTATTGTTTAAATTGTTTATTGATGTAATTTTATATTACAGGATTGTGGGGGCAGGCCGCTTGTACTGGAAACAGTTTTTTTTTTTTTTTTTTTTTTTTTTTTTTGTGTGATGATTTACATACAATCCATTTGATTTCTATGTATTTACTTATCTTACAGCTAGACTTTACTTTTTACTCATATGTTACCTTACCTATGCATAAAAAGGTGCAATTCCCTTTTTAAAAGTTAAAATACTGGTATTTTTTGTGTGTATGAAAGATTTGGGTTGTATAAATGTATAAAATAAAGTTTAATTGTTAGACATGTAAATACATAAGAATTGGGGGCTATGCATGTAAATGCCTCTTGTTTTTGTATCAATTGCATTCAAATTGTGATATGCTGTATCCCATGCATCGATCATAATAAATTTATGTTGCCGCATGTCTTGCCTACTATGGGTTAATTTATTTGTTTGTTGTAATGCTCATCCGAAGTTAATAGAAAATTTCATTATTTTGTTGCTTATGTATGAATGTTCTTGTTGTGCATATATGAGTTCTATTTATTACTATTATGAGTTTTTATGCATTTCAACCCCAACAATTCATCCTCTTTCGCATATTTTGTATATCTTGCAGAACTTTCATGATGTAAATAACCAATTTCTGGCTGGAATTCAGGTTAGAAAGATTACTGCAATGTTTTTATTGTTTTTTTTTAACTAATTGTAGTTATTCTTATGGTCTATTTATTTTGGCTTTTATTTTTCTTGCCAGACTATTGTTATCGTACTTGTATTCCCCCATGGTGTTGTACAATTTGGCTCTATTAAGAGGGTATGTATTCACATTTATGCATCACTTTAACTTGGATTTAGCTGTACATATTTTTAACCAATTAAAGGAGTATTTTTTCCAATTTTAATATTTCCATATATGCTTCATGTTTAGTTGTCTATGTGACTTGTGATCTTGTTTATGAGAAAACAAAGTTGGAGTATTTCCTTTAACTATTTTGCTCCCCTATGAATTTTATGATTGTGGGTCGAAACGTGAGTAAGGTTTATTATGCAACTTCTCTAGTTGGCAATATCTCCATGGCACCCTTCAAGACAAACATTTTTTTGTATTTTGATCTGTGTAACCAGATGTCTGCATGAATATGTCATGTATTTATTATTTAAATAAAAATCTAGCCCCTTTTATATTGCCCAAAAACTCTATAAATATGAGATTAATAGGTCACGCCAGGACGAAAAATTCAATGCTATATTTTCTAATAAAGTCCTCATAGTTTCTCTTTTCTCTAATTTTTCCATTCCCTTTCCAAAGTCCTCATAGTTTCTCTTTTCTCTAATTTTTCCCTTCCCTTTCCACGGTTTTGTTGAAATCTCATAGGTTCTATAAGCAGGGTTTGAGCTTCGCCGCAGATAGATTTGGATCCAACATGATGTGATATTTAAAACAATAATTGTGTAATGTACAATATTAACATCTATATAAATTATTTTCTGTAAAATTTGGAATTGCTCTGGGCCTTATAATCAAAGTGATTTCTGAATTTTCTGATAGAAAACTACTGAAACTGTGGCTTTCTTATGATGTGAAAGGATGAGACAAGCGAACTTTTAAATTCGTAGGCTTTATAGTTAAATTTCAAGTTGACTGCTTTCGGCCTGTAGGTTTCTGTTTCTGCATCATCAACATTCGTCGTAATTCCTTTTCTAATCTCTGTAAGATATACCTAATCTTTCTAGATTTTTGAAAACGTTCGAAAATTGTATTTTTCTCATTGCAGGTAATAGAGAATCTTCTGTTTGTAAACCATGTAAGGACTTCGTTTATGCAGTGGGCAACTTCAGAAAGTACATTTGGTCACAACAGTTTTCCACGCCCATCTCTCAACCCAACAATTTCTGATGACATATTCAGAGATAATTGCAACAATGTTGACAAATCATTGTCTATTGGATGCAACCATCAGCTCTCCATCTTTTCTTGCACATCTTGTATATCTACGCAGGTTACAGAAAAAAAGTCAAAAATTGGTGCAGAAGGATTGCAGAACAAGAAAAATGTAGGTGTTGCATCATCTCCTTTTAGTGAGTTAAATCCGGATTCGATTCATCAGGTCGGAAACTCTCTCTCACATCTTAATAAACCATTCAAAAATGAACTCGTGGAGGGTCAGATGGGATCTGATGAGGGCAGTTTCTGTTTAATGGAACAAAATCTCTTGCCTACGAGTGTTAGCAAAACCCAGGAGCCTGCTTTCATGGAAGCACTTTCAAGAAATTGTTATGGAAGCAACTTATCCAAAAAATATCAAGGAGTTTCGATACCTGGCTATCTTAAACAGGGAAATGATTTACTTTCATCACGTATTTCATCCAGTTTGTGTGAGAAATCTCCGTATTTCTCTCAACTTGCTACTTCAGGGGATGATCTGTTCGATGCGCTGAGCCTGTATGAAGGTAGGTCACATCAATTGAACCTTTTCCCAATATCGTATCCTGCGGAGAATTATATATCGTGCACCGAGGTTTTCTCCGAATCCAATACCGACCAATTTTTGGATGCCATTGTCTCGAGCGTCTGCCATGGTGCCAAACAGAGCTTCGACGAGAGTCTGTCTTGGAAAGCATTGATGACAAAAGTAGCAGCTCCTCAATTCCCCGCTCTTCGAGTAATAATTGGTATGCTTCATCTTTACAGAAGCAAAGAGATTTTATTTCATCTTCTGTGATAAAAAGTAAAGCAGATTCAGAAGCAGCAACTATGAATTGTGATAACTTATGGGTTGAAAGTGGGACAAACATGAATAATGGTGACTTATTCGCGTCACATGTTATAAGGGCTGATGAAATAAGTAAGCTTAATCGAAAGAGGGCAAGGCCTGGGGAGAGCACACGACCGTGACCAAAAGACCGCCAGTTGATAATGGATCGGGTCAAGGAATTAAGGGAAATTGTGCCAAATGGGGCAAAGGTGAGTATTTTTTTTTTTTTTTTAAGGGAAATTGTGCCAAATGGGGCAAAGGTGAGTTTTTTTTTATTTTTTTTTATTTTTTATTTTTGGTTCAAAACTGGTATTTTTATTTAGTTGCAATATCCAAAATGTAAATTTTTTATTCACTATAATTTTAATATTTGTGTTCAGTGTAGCATTGATGCTTTATTGGAAAAGACTATCAAGCACATGCTTTTCCTGCGAAGTGTGTCCAAACATGCAGATAAGCTGAAGAAAACTGGAGAACCCAAGGTATGCTGTAATGTATTTTGGTTCTACATGATTTGAATGAAAATGCAGTGAGAACAGGGATCTGGGCCTGTATTCCAGACCTTCTAACTTAACCCTCACAAACTTTTTATTAAATCGCTAGCAATCCCGTGCTGTGCATGCGATAGTAAGCTAGATGATAGTAAGCTCAGATTTTGAATGAAAAAATGGAGATTAAAATTGTTGGATGAATATAACGATCAGTATAATATGCTTTAACTAAATCTAAGAATATTAATAATATTAATAGTAATAGTATTTTATTATTCATTTAATAATTAGTAATTTTATCATATCATCAAAGTTTGTGGATTTGTAATCATGATTAGTTAATGCAATTTATAATTTAATTTTCTTTGTGTTTAGTACTGATTGTTTTTGAGTTTATTGCCAACCATCAGCTGGCTTTCAATAAGCAATTTATTACAGCAGTGCATTATCATTTAATTTATTAAGTTCATTTTTTTAAGCTTGAAAGGCGTGTTATTCATACGGTTGTTAATGGTGTGTCAAATACCAATTTGATTATGCGATATGCAAATTATTGATTATGGCGATGTCAATTTTTTAGATGCATGATGTTGGGTGTCTTTGATCAATTATCTTTTTTCGCTCGTCTTTCTCTGGAGCAGTTGTCTTGAGAAATGCAAGAAAATATCAGCCATGCTACATTTCAAAGGTTCTTGTAGGCTTAATCATTTATGAACTAATGAAAAATAGAATATATTTGATAAATAGCATAATTGAAATGGTATTTTGCCATATTTTTTAAGCTGGGAAGCTTAAAATTTTTAATTTTTGATGGAAATATTGATGTCTTGCAGATAGTCAGTAAGGATGGAGTAGTTGTTTTGAAAGACATTTTTCGAGGCGGTGCAACATGGGCATTTGAAGTTGGTTCTCAAACTATGACATGGCCTATCATAGTTGAGGATCTTAATCCACCACGTGAAATGCTTGTGGAGGTAGATCTCATGCTTTTGGACCGTGAAAATTGTTTTTCTATTTTCATTTATTTGTATTTCTGCAAGTCCCCTTCTGTTTTTTCATGGCAGGATAATAATGTTTGGTTTTCTAATATTCTCTTCAACTTTTCCAGATGCTTTGTGAGGAACGTGGCCTCTTCTTGGAGATAGCTGATCTGATCAGAGGCTTAGGACTGACCATCTTGAAAGGAGTAATGGAAGCTCGCAGGGACAAAATATGGGCACGTTTTGCCGTGGAGGTAAAAACATTCATAAACATTATTCCGTTTCTTCAATATCCTATTGTTAAAATTTGAAAATTTGCGAGATGTGGTAAACATTTTTGTAACTTATTACCATTTAGGTATTTACATACTTGCCACTTGCCGCACAGTTCTTATATATTTACATATCTAACACCTAAACTTTCATATTTACTTGCAAAGCATTAAAATATTTAAAATCACATAAAAAATAGCACTTACAAACTTTTAAAAGTGTAATACACCTTGACACTTCATCATCTCAATCGCAAGCTGTGTTGTTTATGTTTGGATCAGTACACCAATTCCATGCCCTTTAATACAACACGCCTACCTGCATCCAGTTATCCATTCCATTAGCTTTAACTGGTTCTAAAATTGGACGCCCCGAGCTCTAGTTTTATTTGTTTGTTGTGAGCTTGATGGTAAGATTTTCAGAAGTCAGATTGTATTGTAGATAAAGCATTACTCATAGATTTCGCCCCCATTTTATGAGAATTTTTTGATATGGGGTTTGGGGTTTCCCATAGACACAAGTTTCTAGGGTTAATTATCCCTCCCGATAACAGGAGAACACTTTCAATTATGGCTAGTCATTTAGAGTTGAAATATTTATCATATAATAACAACATATATACATTTTAAAATTTAAAATTTGTCACTGGAGCTTAAAGTGGATGGTGGGAGAAATAATGATGAAGCTGATTAAGATCTCATAGTTTCATTGTCCTAGGTCGTCATGCTTCCTGATCTACTTAGTCAGAGGAGGCAGTCGATCCAACCTAACAGAATGATCCATGTCAGTAATCATAAGTTGCATCGTTCAAGAGACCCTTATAGGTATGGGATAAATGTTTGTCTACGGGGACATATTTAAGTCCATTTTAGCTGAGAGAAGACTTTGTATCAATTAAATGCATCATTATGATGAATAATTTAAAAAGTAGAAAGTTGTTGGGAACATACAGACTGCGGCCATGAACACAATATAATGGTTTCGTTTGGCAACAATCAGCTGATTAGAGGGATCGGAGGCCTCTGGTCGTAACTATCGTTTTGTGGTGTCATTTAGTTGCAAAATCACGCAGATAGAGGACTTGAGCCGCGTTCTTACTTGCATGAGATTATTTTGAGTGTGAATATAGTGAGGTAACATTTGCTCTTTATGAGTTGAAATCAGTTAGAAATTTGTCTCCCTTTACAAACTGTTGCAGAGGGAGGACAAAATTTACTTTTAGTGATTGATTTTACCTAAATAATGTCGTTGATTATTTTGAAAATTGAAATATTTCATCAACTCGGCCATCATCAGGGATTTGAACATTTAAAACTTTCATCTTTAAGATTCACGTGAAATTTATCAATATAAGATCTTTAGAATATAAACCATTTGAAAAATATCCTTATAAGGAGGGTGATATATATTAGAATATGTTAGACTCGTCAACTGTAGTTGTTAAGAGGAGAGTGATCGAAATAGTTGAGTGAGACTTACAATCCCGCGCTATAAGCAAGACGACCCAGTTTATTACTTTTCAAAATAATAATTATTTGAGTGTAAATTTAGCTTTAACTCGCGTAGCATTTCTTAGCTATTCGTTAAGACATTTAGAAATTTGGTTGGAGCCCATATAGTTAAGATTTTATATAATTGTATAATTTATATTATTTTATAGGCTTTAAGCGACTTGAATGATCTTTTAAATATGAATATGAGAGGTTCTTTGTTTCCAAAAGACATGCAGAAATCAGAAATCATGCATGGCTGACTGATTTATGTGGATTTTTAAAATTTACACAACTTGAGAATATCCAAACTTTCACTCATATTAATTTAAAAATACCCTCACAGATCTCTAAGTGTTGCATTTGATTTCTTGAAATTTATATGCCCTGAAATCATTTAAATGTTGAAATATTTGCAAATATTATTATGACCTTGCATTTACACAACTTCATTTGGGGCTTTAAGCACGAGTCTATGACACTAAGGTGTTTTGAGTACAAATATCAAACTTTGGGTCTAGATATGTAAATACATAAGAATTGAGTGATATGTATTTAACATTGATTGATTTATTTATTTTATTTGGAAAATTGAATAGGCAAAGAGGGATGTGAGAAGGATGGATGTATTTTTGTCTCTTGTTCAGGAAAAATTATTTCATAATGCGTGCGGTGTTCGATCCGGACCGTACATCACCTGATCTATGGTCCTGATGTATTTCGATGGGCCCCATCTATTTTTTTTTTAAATGGAAATAATCCTGACCGTAAATCACCGTAATCTACGGTTAGGATCGGACACCACATGCAGAGATGCATGCGGTGTCCGTACGCAATAATTTCTCCTTGTTCAGTTGCTGGAACCAACTATTGGCGGTGTTATAACTCCATGCTCGATTCATAACAGCAAATTCCTCAAAAAATATTCAACCTGCCCTGCGTTACTGCAGCTGCTGCATCCGATCCTCTTCAGTAAGCAACCAGCTCTTGCTACTCTTGCTCTATTTCTTGAAGCTCTTGAAAATGCTGAGAGCAGGCTAATGTCATCAGCTGCCGTGACCAGCTCTTCCTTAGCTTTTCTTCATGAAATTTTACTTTTTATGCAGGATCATCATGTATATCAAAGTTTTTTATATTTGCTCCTAGAATAGTATAATTTTTCAGTGACATTTGCATCCATGCCACACAATTCTTATATATTTACATATCTAAGGCTTAAACATGTATATTTTCATGCATTCCACTCAAAATTTTAACATCACAACAAAGATATCATCATCACTGTCTCGTTAAGTGTTATGGGGGTGTAAGTATTAGACTTTGGGCGTTATGTATGTAAATACATAAGAACTGTTGGTATGCATGTAAATTTACCAAATTTTTAAATGGTATAGGAAAATATTATTATTATTATTATTAATTTATCTGGAATGAAATTTTGTCTTTTTATGCTTGTTTTTTTTTAATTCCATTTGAAATCTATATTGTTATGTAAATATAAAATTTTAGTTGTTAGATGTGTAACTGGATGATTTATTTGATCCTGTGCCCTTTTAATAACAGGGAAATTTACATACAGCCCACAAGATTCTTACGTATTTACGTATCTAACCCCCAAGTTTGATATGTGCACTTCAAAATAGTGCAAAATTTTTACACCTTTAACGATTTATTTCTATTTCCTTCAAATAAAATTTAGAAGATGTGTTCATGATACTCTCTTGGCGAGGAAAGTAAAATTGTTTGAGTTTAATATTATTAATTATGCGAAGCTTACGTTGGGTATGCACCGCCATGATTCTCAAGGAGATCCAATGGATTTGTAAGCAAAGAAGTACAACCAAGGAGGGTCAACTGATGGAAGACAAAAAGACTAGTTTGAGCAGATGTAACCTACCAAATCGAGGTTGGAGGCTGACCAGAGTAAGCCATCAAAACCAAGGACTATGACCAATCAAGCTAAGAAGAGTCATCGATTTATCTCTTGCCACAACCTGACTTAAGAGTTCAATATCGCCCGCCATCCTATTAATAGTTATATTGAACTGCTCTCAAAGCATATTGTCTCGGTCAGACAGTTTTGGTAAATTGATAATTATTAATTATTAATTTAAATTTAAGAAATTCTTTGATGATTTAGTTATCAAATTAGGGGCATAAAAGATATTTTTGTGAGGACTGGAGAAGAATATATAGTTATCAACTTACGGGCAAATCGCCATCCTACATGGACCCTAACTCTCCTAAGAGATTAACTCCCAAAGGAGATCAACTCTCCTAAAAGATTAACTAGCCTACACGATACACTCTCATTATATCACAACAACTATCTTTCAATCATCACACTTTAACAGATCATGTTAAAAAAAAATTAACGTGATGATATGCTGATAACATTTCATTTTTCATTATGTTGAAGTAGTCAAAATACGACATCGTTCATGCTAACAATGCCACGACATTAAAATGCAATTTATGAAATCATAATATGAATAGTGAGTTTATTTTTGCACGAGTTAATTGCTCGCAAACAAAGTTGAGTTTGAGTTTCTTGTTCTTAATTTATTTATTTCTTCTAAAAAAAGTTATTAATTTATTTTTTTAGTATAGTTATTAAATAGCCTTTATTTTATATTTGTTTTAATCACCCTAGTATTATTATAATGTGTTATCATTCTTATTTGCTTTGGATTTCATTTCAAAACATAATACTAGAATTTTAAATTTTATACTTTATTTAACTAAACATCATTATTAAAAAAAAACATATGTGATGAGAGCTTGAATCTTTTTTTTTGGGGAAATTTGCATAGATATCATATAATTCTTGTATATTTACATATCTACTATCTTAACTTTCATGTTTATCACGACACCATTTTGGTGTTACATGATAAGTTGTGTTTCACTTCTAGTTAGAGTCGGTAAGTTGTGTTTCACTTCTAGTTCGGGTTGAGATTTTCGACCCATATAACATTCGGGTTAAACTCATTTTGGTTGCATCAGTTTCATGTCGAACCGGAACCCAAACTCAACTTGCATGCCCAATTCGACACCCCTAGCCACAGTAGTAGCCATCATAAAGTTGTTCGAGCGACAGTGTTATCCAGCCCTAAGTTGAATAACCTAACACAAACCCTTAGTCACCAAATCTTCAATCCTAGTCCCGGTTAAAAATTCACTAATCTAGCATTCAATCAAAGTTCTATTTTTTTTTCTTTTTTTGGGCATAAAAAATTGAAGGAACACTTCAATCAAACTTGCAAGTTATGAGTTTGCATTTAGAGGATGACCTAGCGACAATAATCAATTGGCGAAAGAGTGATAGGTCGGCCAACCAAAGGTCAACTGGTCCAAAGTCCGACCGATCAAGATATGAACCACTTAAAGACCGCACAAGTAGAGGCGTACCCGCAAGAAGATGACCCATCAGATACTGGAGCTCGATCGATTAAATAAATTTGAGGATGTAGTTGCCATTTCATAATAGTCCTAGTCACCCATAAATAGAGAATTATCAAATATAAAAAAAAAAAATTAAAATCATACACAAAAGTATCTTATCTCTTTCTCACCCATCTCTTTATGCCAAGGAAATATTTTTTTTTAATTTTTGTTTATGTAAAAATGAAAATTTAGATGTTAGATGTCTAAATACATACTTTTGCTTGGTATATTTGTAAATGCCCTTTTTAAAATAAATAAATAATAATGGAATTTTCCCGGCGTATTTTTAATTCCAAATCGGCACTCCCAATTTGACCAAAACCCGCGTGTTCCCATCCTCTCCATTTCCAAAGCTCCGAAGCTGCAAAGCTCCGACTCCACCCTAACGCTAACCCTATGGATTCCGGCCAACCTGCGCCCCAACGGCCGCCGTCGCACCTCGACCTTTCTCCCCGGAGACAGCTCCAGCTCCAAGGCCCCCGACCATCCCCTCTCCGAGTAAGCAAAGAATCTCACAAGATTAAGAAGCCCCCACTTCCCCCACCCCAGCTCGATCCTCCACCGATCGCTCCCTCGCAGGACTCGCGAGAGCCGATCATCATCTACACCATCTCACCTAAGGTCATCCACGTCGAACCCTCCAATTTCATGGACCTCGTTCAGCGACTCACAGGTCCACGATTCCCCGATCCACAAACTCCGCCGGCGGAAACCCTCTCCCCTGCCGCCAAGCTTGCGACCATCCATCGGACGATTCAGAGCCCGGGAGCCGATCGGCCCGCTTCTTCCTCCTCCGTAGCCGATTTGGATGTTTTGAATGATCTGTCGACGGACCGGTGTTGTTATATTCCCGGGATCTTATCGCCGGTTCCGGCGAATCTTCCGCCCATTTCCCCGGCCTTCTTCTCGCCATCGTACATCGATTCGAGTTTTCAGAACTTCTTGCACGATCTCAGTCCGGCTGGTTTTCAAGTCGGCAGGTCATCTCCCGGCGGCTCGATCGCCGGCGGCGTCGGCGTCGGCGGAGGGAACTTCTGGAACAGTTCCGGTAACTTCTTCTCCCCTTCTGTAGTACCGTCTCCTGGAGTCGCTGCGTGGGATCTCTTCAACCAATTTCAGGATTTTTAGGGGGCGTTTGCAGGATTTAGACATGAATTTAACTCAAATTCAGCCAAACCCAAAAAAAAAAAAACTGAAATCCAGCTTTCCATATATCCGAGCTGAATTTATCCACTTCCATCTTCTCTATAGCCATTCCGTCTGCAAATCCAGATACCAAATCCCACAAAGAAGAGGATTTGCTGGAGTTACTCCCTTCACGAGCTCGCCGGAAGTTAGGATTTGAGATCCCACAAAGAAGAGGATTTGCTGGAGTTACTCCCATCACGAGCTCGCCGGAAGTTCGGATTTGATTTCATGAAGCAGGGGAAGCTCGCCGGAAGTTAGGATTTGAGGAAGAAAATACAATTTACAAATAATTGATTTCATTTATTGCTGTATAATTTTTTTTAATCGATTCTTTTGTAAGATTCATCTTGTGATTAAGGCCGGTAATTTTATTGCATTACAAATGCAATTGAAGCTTGTATTTTTTTTCAATCATAAAAAAATTCTAAAAAATTGGTGAGAAATGTCTCAAACAAACTTAAAACTTCGCAAAAACTGTTCATGCGAGGAGGGCTTTATTGCAATTTCATATTTGTCAGTTTGTAGCAATCATGATGGAAACACAGGTCGCTATTTTTTTTTTTGAAGCTTTCTCACAGGCAGATGGGTACCGATTCAAAGAAGCATTTACATACATACCACCCAATTCCTATATATTTACATATCTAATACCTATGCTTTACTTTTTTTGACATTTTCCACCCAAATCTTCATATCAAATTCTAAAATGCACCTTCTCCCGTCAAATTCCTTCTCCGTCCATCTTCTCTGCACCGCAAATAGAAATGTGTGCAGTAAATCAATAAAAATACTCTTATTTACAAAAAAAAAAAAATAAATAAATAAATTATGTCAAAGGGGCTCATTTTTAATTTTTTTTAAAAAATAAATTTTATTGGATTTCACATAGAATAATCACTCGCTCGCAAGAGAGAGAAAACTAGTCCCTCTTGCCAAACTCCCTTGTCGTTTTGTACGACGGTACATCTCCGCTATTGCTTCCCTCTTCTTTAGGAGAAATATTTGCGTATGTCTTAGAGTTGCGTACATATTAAGTTATTCGGAGGGTACAAATAGATTATAATTAGGTTACAGGAAGAATTACAAGAGGTATAACCTTAGTGTACCCTACATGTATCCTCCGAATAACCTAATATGTACACAACTCTGCGTATGTAAGACGTACACAAATATTTCCCCTTCTTTAGCTCCGTGGCAAGCGACGGACTTGCAACTTATGAAGACCTCTGAAATACCTTGTATTGCTCGCCAAGCCCTAAGCTCCGATTTTACAAATGAAATGAAAAGAGAGGATCCAGATGTACTCAAAATGAAAAATTATTGCACTTGAACCAATTAAAAGCTCCCTTACCAAAATAAAGTTGTGCCTTATTTAAATTTTAAAAAAAATTAAAATAAAATATAATTTCTGATTGGAACCCGTATGCACACTGCATATTGCATACGGGCTGTGTAAAAAATCGCTCCCTCAAAAGGCCCGAGAGTGCCTCTATTTATACAATTCTCCTTGACTCTCCCCAAGATTATAGAAAAATTATTCCATTCGGATGCAGAGATGCATGCGGTGTCCGATCTACACCGTCGATCAAAATTTTTTTTAAAAAAAAAATGTTAAAGTGAAGCCCACCGAAATACATTTTTGCGGTGATTGACGGTGGAGATCGGACACCGCATGCATCTCTGCATGCATGCGATCTCCGTATAGAATTATTTTTCCCATATCATAGGATTTCCAAGAAAAAAATAAACATTAAATAATATTTACACGACATGATGTTTGTCTATCAAAAAAATGTGATGGGGGTATTACCATTCTTTGAACACTTCAAAAAATTATTAGTAAATATAGGAATCTTATATATAAAACAGCTATTTTGTTTTTAATTTTTTTTTGAAATATCAATTTTACCTCTTCTGAGATATCGTCTTGCATCTTCCAACATAACACAATCGTTGAATTTCTAAACTACCTTGAAAATCATTCTTGATCCTATATAATGATATTGAAGTGCCCCTCTAAATAAACTAATAACTACTAGTTAATTTAATTAAAAAAAAAATTATATTTTAGAGTTGAAAATTGCCCACCTATGGGGCCTTTTTAGTCCCACACCAAGTACTTATTAAATCTAAGTAGTTAACGAATTACACCTTTCCAGGCATATTCAAGGTGAAATGCAAAAAATTGAAGTCTTGGTGTTATACATGTAAATACATAGGAATAAAGTGGTATGTATGTAAATCTCAGTCATTTGAACTTGGCTTAATTAGAAATGCTATCTCAGAGTTCAGCTAATGCTAGGTAGAGCCTGACCTTAGAATGACAATAAAATTTTATTGAACTTAGTGAAAATTATAAGAGGAGCCCATTAACAATTCTAACTCCAAATCATGTATGTTGGATCTCAAATTGTCTTTTGTGAACACGTTTCAAGAGTTAAGAGTCAAGTAAATGAGAGAAGAGAAAAGTTAAGTGTGTCAAGAATTTATTGTCAAGAGAACCGAGGGAGAGAGTCTTATTTATTCGTATTTTTGTCTTTTATTTATAAGAGTGTATTTTGTACAATTATAGGAAGAAGAGAACAGTTATGAAAATCGTTCTTAATATAATTAATGCTCTAATTGATTATATGAATTTTATACCATATCTATATTATAATTTGAATTTAAATAAAGTAGTAATCGGCGGACCGACTTGGCTCAGTTCAACTGATTGAGGAGATCGATCGAGTGGCGACTGTGTCTTCCGAAGTCCGTGTCGGTTGAGGCATTTGGCCGCATGGCATCTCTCTTGCCTCGAGTCGGCTGGCCAGCTGCAGTCAGATGAGTCGTGACTCACTGGCCGTTTAACTCGAGTCTTACAAAACATGTGTCTCGCATGTCTGGTAGGTTAGTCGCCTCGGCTGAATCTCCAAGTCTCGCAAAGTCTTAGACAAATCTTGTCGCGGCCGGGATGATTTATGCCTCACGCCACTACCGAGTGAATAGTAGATGGAGGCTATACCAACTGGATGTAAAGAATGTGTTTTTTCATGAGGATTTGCCAGAGGTGTACATATAGTAACTCCAGACTTCGGCACAAAACAAACAGTGGGCAAGGTATGTGACAGGAGGAGTCATTGAACGGTTTGAAACAGTCTCCTCGAGCTTTGTTTGATAGGTTTTAGAGAGCAATGATAAGCAAGGGCAATCAACAAATTAATGTCAACCACACGATATTCATTGGACGAATTGGTGGTCACATTACTATGCTTGCCGTGTATGCGGATGATATGATAGTCACTGGTGATAATAAGAGAGAGATTGTGCAGCTGAAGGCAAGGTTGGGGCAGATTAAGAGTATGAGATGAAGAACCTAAGATAGCTTAGATAATTCCTTGGGATTGAGGTGGTTCATGGAGCAGAGAGGATTGTTCTATTTTAGAATAAGTATGTGCTAGACTTGCTAACATAGCCGGACATGTTGGGATTCTAACTGGGTGAGTTGTGCTGATGACAGACGGACTACAACTGAATACTAAACGTTTGTAGGGGGAGTGTTGAGATTTGTATCTAGTTTAGAGTCCTACTTATAAGTAGGAAATATATAAAAAATCTAGAGATTTATTTGTAAAATATTGTAAAGTTCTATATAAGCTCAAGTGGTTAATGAATAGAACTTGTTTTCAAAGAGCAATACTTCTTTTGATCCAATTGAATCTCTCTACTTAACCTACCAAGATTGTGACACTTTTTACAATCGAGTGAACAACCAATAATTATGTCTAAAATTGCTACAAGACAAATGAATTTAACATGAACTTGAAGGAAACAAAACTTTCACATTACACACAATTAAAAGAAAGTGCAAAAACGAATAAGAGTGTGTAGTGTCAACAGCATACCTCCCTCCCTCTTGATTTAGCCATCAAAATTACCAAAAGAGAGGAATCAAAACTTCTTTTAGCTCCAACTTAGATCAATATATCCCTTGACCGAGCTCAAAGTAGCAATGACCTTGCTTTCCACATGATGAAAACAGCTTGACAGTGTAAGTTTTAGAGATATCAAGTCTGCAATACGGTGACTTCATCTAGATTTTTCAATTCTTAACCGTCGTTAACCACCATCGATGTATTTTTCATCAAAACGTAAAGGCCCTCAACATTAATCTCGAGTTCACTATATCAACTTTCTCTCTTTCTCTTCAGCAAGTGGTCGGAACTCTCCTTCCTCCATTGAATCATAAGTAACCCCTAACTCTCCTTCTCCTGGTTGAATCGAGGATCTAATCAAAGTAAAATCATTGCTTTCTTGGGCAGAGTGATTGCATGACCCATCGTTAATGTCCTCCACTTCATTTATTCTCACAGGATTCAAAGATTTAACCACTTGATACCCAGTAGGAGGATCTGCTGGTAAATTGCCGACTTTTGGCTTGAAAACTCCCCATGGATAATATTTTCCATAGAACCCTAACATGAAACAAATGAATACCAAACCACATTAGAAAGATTGTTCAGAAAAAAATGTTTTGCAATTTCCTAATGTGTAAATAATTGCAATGCTCAACTTCTTCTAAAGAAACCCAATAATCCTAAAAAATATTGATGCTTGGTTTTCCTTGTTGACATAAATACTCACTTTGATGGTCTTGTGGCAGCACGAAGGAGGAGAAGATGAGCAACTCGACTTCATCAAACTCAAACCTCAACATCAAATCATTGTTGATGATATCATCCACAAGCTCATCAAGTACAGTTTCACCCCTAAGAAGGATGAGTAAATACTTAGTTTCAGGTTTTCGGAGTAAATTTTTTTTCCATCAGTGTACAAAATAAGGTGCCTATGTGCCCTCCAAGGAAGTTTCAGCTATGTAAACATGTATTTGCTTTGTGTAATATAAGTACAAAAAATACCGAAAAGACATAATGGTCCCTGACTCTTTGCAAGGGGATCATTTTAGTCTCAAAGTATATAAAGGTGTCAATTTAGTCCCCCGACTCTTTTAATAAGGGTTGATATAGTCCCCGTTGAGAATTATTTCAGCCCCAATTAAAACAGTTTGGAGACTAAATTAGCAGTTTTATAAACTCTGTGACTAAAATGACCTATGTAAACAGTCAATGGACTATTTTGACATTTTGCTCTTCTTAAAAAAATACATGTACCTGTATGATCCAGGAAAGAAGTAAAGGGCTACATGTTCATCAGTTGGGGATGAAACCTTGAAACTATTCGGCCAAGCAACCAACCTTGGAAGCTTCTGCATGTGAAGAATCAAAGGCAACTCTTTAGCTAAGTTGCACACCTTTAAGCATGCGCTACTAGAAAGATGAGCACTCAAGGGGCCCAATTCTACATTGTCAATATTGAAGTATCCTCTGTTACATATACAAGCAATGACCAAACAAAATATCAAAATTAAGGAAAAAAAAAGAATAACTCGCGCAAGGAGATTGGAAGCATATGTAAATCTTATCATTGCACCAAACAAAATTTAAGCTTTGGCACATAGTTAAAAGAGTCAAATATATCTAACCTCCAAATATGAGAAAAAACAGGAAAAGAGGGTTTTCTAGGAAGCTCGACAGAAGTACAGGGTAATCTTTCAGCTGCAAACTTCGTATTAGTACCTCGTCTATCAATCACGGGACACAAACTGTTTGATTCAGCCTCTGTTCTTAGAATCAAATTCCTGCTCTCTGACTGATCCTTCCTGTATCTATTAACCTGTTTGTTCGATGCCTCCACAGGAATACCCTGTAATCTTTTAGCTACCACTGGAATATTGTTATGTTTATGAAAAATGGCAGGGTAAAAATTTTGTCTGCCATCCTTAATCTGTTGAATCAATTTTTTTCTTCTTAACCTCATTTTTCTATTTCTCCTTCTCATAGCGCCCGATGTAATTTTACTTTCTTTTAGCCTAAAGCAGGTGGATGATCCTACCACGGCTAATGAATTGGTTCCGAAGCTTGAGGTCCTTTTTGAAGCTTTGTTGTCAGATGGCTCAATAGAAGTACAAACTATCCCTTCAACAGCAGATGAAATGGTACCCTGGCCATCATTGTATGGTACAATTGATCTTCTCTCTGGACTTCCCCTTCCACATTTCTCTACTTCATCTATTTTTAGGGTTAAGCAGGCAGATGATCTTCTAGCATCTAAGGGATGAGTGTCATTGTTTAAGCTTGTCCCTGTAGGCCTGTCAGCTTGTTTGACAGGAGCACCAGACGATTTTTTCTTGACGAATGAAATGCTGGTAACTTGACTATCAGTTAGAGGATAAAAATTGTTAGTATGCAGAATCAATCTCCTACTTTTTGAATTTCTCTTGTCATGTTGTTCTAGTTCTTCTTCTCCGTTGTTACAACCAGTCCTTATTATCTGACCTTCAGAAGGCACAGAAGAAGTGCTCGACATTCTTTTAACTGGTAATGAAAGATCGGTTCCTTCTCCATTAACAAGAGGATGAGAACCGAGTAAATCATCCTCACCTGGTAAATTCAATCCTTTCCTCTTTGACCCTTCCTTCTCAAACTCATCAATTTCATCTTCTTCTCGCCCAAAGCCACCGGATGATCTTCCTAATCCACAAATGTCGCAGTTAGAGGTACCTCCTATTATAAGATTTTCAGAAGCTTCAACATAGATAAAAGGTGCGCTTTTAGCTGCAAACTGAATATCAGTACCTTGAGCCTCAACGAGAGGTTGAGAATTATCAAACTTATCAGTACCTAAGGCATCATTGACCGTGCAACTTAAGGTCGTCTTTTTTAAGTTGCCGGAGATTTGATTGTCCAGATCCTTCAGATCCACAACTGAACCAAAAATAACATTAGAAACTGGATTCTGATCTTCAGGATTAGCCAAACAATCATTAGCAGAACCAATCTCCAAAAAAGGATCCTTTAGCACTCCATCATTGACTATCCCCAGAGAAGTAGGCGGATGAAACTTTGACTTGCTGGCAGAAAAAAGAGGCTCACTCACGCAGTCTTCGCATAACCAATTGATTTCTGCAGCAAGATCTTCAGGTACTTCTTCTAGGCAATAGCTGAATAGTCAAGACAAACAGCAAATTCATCATGGCCAGCAGAAGGTTGCAGAAACCCAGAAAGCTTGTGGAAGAGTGACAAAATACCTATGCCTTGCAGCACTTCTGCACTTAACGCAGTAAACAAGAGCCACACTAAGACCGATATCGCCGCATTGCAAACAAATATTAGCCTGAAAAAAAAAGGAAATTCATAATTAAAAACGAAATAATATGGGGTGACAAAAGTTTGGCTAAAGAATAGAAAAATAACAAATTAATCAAAGGCGAGGAGAGATTGAGCACTACTTTTAAGTTGTAGATGACTTTTCTTACTGTTTTATACCTCTACCTCCAATGGAAAAAAAATAGTATCTTTGTTGTGTTACTATTTTCATCTAAAACAGCAATATGTTATTGTCTTCTCCTCCAGATTGCAATAAAAGTAAAATTTTTCTCTGATTTTATCTTTGAATTAACAAAAAAATAAGCAATAAGCATACACAAACCAAAACAAAGAGCAACAACAGCACTGCTATTAGAGATCAATAATGGCGCTACAGCATCAAATATTGAAGCTTTAAAATAGCTTCAGCTACTGCTAAAGTAAGCTAGCAAAAAATAAAAAGTAGAAAAGGAATAATGTTCTATTTATTATTATCATTATTATTTTTGGGGGAGAGGAGGGTCAGGAAGAGGGCCGTTAGATTTCAAACTTTTTAAAAAATTCAAATTCATTTTTACCCTATCATAATCTAAAATTTGTCCATCTCCCTCATATGATTCAATTAACAATTCAATTGCACTGATGAACTTCGGCAACATCCTCTTTAGTCATAAAAGTGTGATCAGAGAATCAACGAGGTCGACAATTTTCATCAATAAATTCAAATTGTTGAAACTTCAATGAACACCTGTGCTCCCTTTGATCTTTCCATAATCCGATGTCCACCCAAATCACGAGAAAGCTTCATTTTATTCACTTAAGTGAGATTAGCTATAGGATTGATTATCCCCTAATGATATGATCCTCGGAACATTCTTTTTCCTCCATTTGTAATTTTTAAATGGGAAATTAACCACACAATTCTTATGTATTTACATATCTAGCACACAAAGTTTGATGTTTACATTTTAACACGTTGTTGTCATAAATCTATACATGAAAAGGTGTATTTCACTTTTAAGAAGATGATAATGGTGGCATTTTTTATATAAAGTTAAGAATTTGAGTGGAATGCATGTAAATATGAATGTTTAGGCATTACATATGTAAATATATAGGAATTGTGTGGTATGTATGTAAATGCCCCTTCTTTAATTTGCTCTTGGTCCAATTATTTTACCTCCTTTACCATGGCTGTTATGTCAAACCATCACAGAAGAGTTCCTTTTGGCACAAGTAAACAATGAAAAATATGAACCATTCATGCTTCTCCACATGCATCCATGTCAAAATAGTTTTTTTTGAAAATGCTTTCATTATGCTTAATATTTTAAATATATAATAAGTCATCACATAATTCATTACTAGAATTCAATGTTTTAAATACATAATCAGTCCACTCTTTTACATAAAAGGTGATTTAAGTTGTATTAAGCACTTGGAAAATATTCAGGCTTTGTTTGATAAAGCTTTTGAAGCGTATTTTGTTTCAGAGAACGTCTTTTATCCATTTTATTGTTCGGTTGATTATAAAACTTGAGCTTAATCACTTTTAACACAACTCCATTTGCTCCCCATTTCAGATCTTGATTTGTTCCAGGCTTCTCTGCTTCAGGGCCATGTAGAAATTTGTCATTAGTGTAGAATGATGCAATTTGTGTTGAAATTTATCATTTGTACTTTAGTAAAGTAAAATCTCAATCAAACGAGGCCTGAGTGAAAAGTATGGCAGTTTGAAACCTCTTTTCCTCTTTCTCCTCCACTTCGAGATGTGTTCTGTCTCTCTCCCATAGGATTGTGTACCTTTTCTTCCTCTATCCCCTTCTCGCTTAGCTTTGTTTACCCATTCCATAAATTTCACAGTGATCAGAGAATCATTCAATAGTGCGCGCTCTGCATTAAAGAGCCCTTAGGCCATACAAAACTCTGCTTCTCCTGGCATCGTCTCCCCACTCAACTCTCCCATGGCTAACCATTCTAGTGAACTATATAAAATATACCGCTGCAGATAATATAGAAACTTGCCCAAGGGTGCCCCATTTACTCTCTCTCCTCTAAAACCCTAGCGAAACACTACTTACCCAAAATCCAATCTCAAAACCCTAAAATTTTTTTACCCAGAAGGATCAACATGGAAACACGACAACGAAACTTGCCCAAGGGTGCCCCATTTACTCTCTCTCTCCTCTAAAACCCTAGCGAAAAACTACTTACCCAAAACCCAATCTCAAAACCCTAAAAAATTTTTACCCAGAAGGATCAACATGGAAACACGACATTTCAAAACCTAACAGAAACCATAACTTGAATGCATTTTGAAGTCAAATACTATAGAGAAATATCACATAACAGCAACAACAACAAATAATATAAAAATAACTAAGTGAAAAGATAAGAGATCACCATCTCCAGGCAGCAACCGGCAATGCGACACGCCGAGAAAGCAGAAATCAAGGAAACCAACCGCCGTGAGAAATCAGGAGCAGCTTGCGAACCTCTCAGGGAAATGTATTTCCACTCCTCGGTCACCGACATCTATGGGGAAATGGAGGTCTCATCGTTTCCCGCGCAAATCCATGATAGTGTTACGAGCTCTGCACAGCAGCAACAAGCGGTTATGCACTCGTGCTCGTAACGGTTTCGGGCATCTGTATCCCGATATTTAAATAGAAATTTACAGATGTAGCACACAATTTTCATTTATTTACATACTTATCCCCAAAATCACTTTTATTACAGTTGTAAAGTGTTATTTGTGTAACTATAAAATTCTGGGCATGAGATATGTAAATGCCCCTATTTAAAATTTAACCTCAAGAGCAAATAATATTTGCATTAAAATACATCGACTTCATATAAAAAATGGGACAATTACATCCATAGCTTTCAAAATATTACGATGTATAAAATGTGCCTTCAGATTAATTTATCGAAATCTCTAGATTAACTTTATATCATTTTTCAATAAAAATTATTATTTGATTGAGTGTTCTTCTTTAATATTATTTTAAAAATAGCACAATTATGATTTATTTTAATTGATGTTAGATATTGGCTAAATATGGTTTTGGATTTTTCAAAATAAATATATGGTTAACATGTTGAAAATAAAATATTAACCCTTCCAAATAATATATCCTAAATAAACTAAACTTAATGATGTGTTTGGGGTGGCGGTGCGGTTTCGGTCTGGTGCCGCACCATAGTTTTTCCTGTTTAGCAAAACTGTGTTTTTCTTGCGTTTCAAATACCGTAGCTGAACGTTGAGTTTTCCCACCAGACGATTATCTGTGGTGGCTGCTAGAAAATTATTTTTTTGACTTTTTCTAAATAATAATAAAAAAAAATTTTTGTATTATTCGTCGCGATTTTTTTAACAACAATAATTTTTTCAGCAGCTTCACATCTACTTCTTTCAAACAATTGCAGCTGCTACAAACAGAATCTAATTTTATACTGTCTAAATGAATCAAAGGGGACTTGCCCCCTTATCCCTTTATAATTGTCCTCTTATAATTTTTGGCGACATTTTCATACATATCAAACATATTTTATGTATTTACATATGTTACTTTTAAACATTAATATTTATGTACATACCACTCAAATCTTTAAAATCACATCAAACATACCCTCATCATTATCTTAAAGGGGATTTTCATGCATATCACTAAATATCTCAAAATTTACATTTCCAATAACATAAGCATACTATTTACCCATAAATACATCAAAATGACCTCATTTAAATTATTTATATTTTTAAATACATTTAATAATTCTCATTCCGATTAAAAAAAAAAAACGTTGATATTTTATAGTAATGATAATAGAAACAAAAACTGGGGGATTCCTGGCCGAATATCTAGAGACCGCATCCCGGCAAATCAAGGGACCACTCCGCCTCCCATGCCCTCAAGCTAGCTAACTTTAGCGCGGCTCATCATCTTCATATAAATTATAAAATTTAATTTATTTTATTATTATACGTATGAAAATAAAAATAAAATATATCCTTAAGCGTTTTGTGTGAGCAAAATGAAGGAAGAGGATAAAAGGGGCGGAAGAAGGTTAAATAACATAATTTAATTTTAGTAGTTTAGGGGATTTAGTAGTTTTTTACTTGGGGTGTAAACGAGTCTAATTGAGCTCGAGTAATCGTCGACTTGAGCTTGTAATCGTCGACTTGTGCTTTATCGAGCTCGAGTTCGAACTGGCTCAAGGGCGGGCATATTTATTATTTATTATAAAAGAGAGAAAATAATATTAATTTACAATTTTGTTATAATAAAATGAACAATTAAGAAAGAAATAATATGAAATTACTTCATATAAAACATAAAATTTTTTAAAGTTAATATATTTTGAGTGTATTTTATATTAATTTTTTTTAAACAAGCCGGCTCACAAACTAACGAGTCGAATCAATGTTAGCTTGAGCTTAGTTTGTTAGCTCATCGAGCTCAATTCACGAGCCACTTATCGAGCCGAGCTCATGTTGTAATTATATATTGTACACTATGATTATATATATATATATATACTGTATTTGTAATCCTAAGGGGATGCACTGTTTTTTTAAGAAACCAGGAAGCCGCCGCTCTTGCTCCCGAAAAAGTAGGCAGACTGTCGAATCTCATTAAATATGTGTTCTTTTTTGTGTTTGTTGATTCCTGCATTAATTTCCCCTAATTTCTCAACAAATGTGTAGTTTATATTTGAATTATATGTTCTTTTTTCTATCATTCTCTGATTGAGCGGAGAAGTTGATTTAATGAGAAGATGCGGGCGAGAATAGTTCCTCTCCGGCCCCATTTCCCCCTTTTGTACATATTCAAGAAGCTTTATAGAAATTGTCAACGATATCGTGATGAAAATGTGCTCATATATGAGAAGGTGGCATATGCTTGTCCTTGACGTCAATCTTTACATTTACATTATGATAGTTCACATGATTGGTGAGGCAGTGTGCGGGATGAGTGAATCTGTTTAATAAGTTCATCATAAGGAACGGATGGACTAGATTGAAATGCCCGTTCGCCAAGTTAGTCTGGCAAGTCGGCTCGACAACTAATGTAAGACAACGACAAGCAAGGTTCTCAGATCATCTTAACGGGTCTCTTCGACGATAGTTGTATTTTCTAAGTAATTTGACCAATTAGATCTACAAGGCTAGTTAGTTGCGGGCTTTGACCAAGTAAGGCTGATTTTTCACACATTTAAGTTTAAATTTTACATACATACTACCTTAGATGAAAATGTATATGACATTTTCTTAAAAGCTAAAATGACGGGTGGTATTTTGATGAATGAAGTTTAGGTGTAAGAATTCTGTGGTATGGATGTGAAAAAAGCATTTTAGTACTGGCGTGGATTGGCAACAGTGCTGCATCAAGTCATCCATCAGACCTATAAATTGATTGCACAGAGGGGTATGGTGGACACATTTCATGTATTTAACATTTTTCTATTTATTTTAAAAAATTGATAATAAAAATCAAGAGCAAATATATTTATTATATAAAAAGATTAATAGTAAAATAAAATTATTTCTAAATTAATTTAATAATTTTTTTCTTAGCATTTAAATATTGTATTTATTAAAGATAAAAAATTATTTAATTATTTACTTCACAAAACTATATATTAAAAAGGGGAATTTGCATGCATAATACAGAATTTGCTTTGTAAAATCTGTTAAATTTCGTTTCATATTTAGGTAGAGAATTACAAAATACTGACTTCCCATGGCTAGCAAAACAGAACTTAAGAAATAGAATCACCTCCTGAAGAAAGGAATATTATACCAGAAGTTCTGATTCAATTTTAAATGAGGACTCTAATCACAATACGTCGGTGTACGTTTCAGTCTCATTGAATACTAAAAACTAAATAGTTTAATACATTACGTGGCCAAACAGTATATGTGGCGCATTGTAATTGAAATCATGATACAAGTTTTCATGAGGAAAAATTTTTTCTAAAAAAAAAAAAAATTACTAAAAACTAAATAGTTTAATACATTACGTGGCCGAACAGTATATGTGGAGCATTGTAATTGAAATCCTGAAAACAGAAGCGAAAATTATATAAAAAAGGCTTAAAGATCATTGAATAATTCATGCTAATTTCAGCACAAATCCAATAATTAAGAAGCCCATTCTGACATAGTATATATATAAGAATATTATAGATATATCTACGAGTTTGATGTTGCTATCCTCTTCCAGTTCTCTGCAAACCGGAAGAGTCATGATGCTTTGCGGGGCCAGAAGGTGGGACTGGTATTGCTTTTGGTAAGAAAGCAAGGAAGAGCCTTGGATTCCTCTGCGCCTCCGGCCTCCGGACGTTGAGTTCCTCCACCATTCTCCAGCCACGGCAGCGACAAGAAGAAGCGAAGAGAAGAAGAAAGAGAATCACGAGACCAAGTGGTTCTCTCGGTACCCCTGCGCCCATTACCGAGCAGAGAAGAAGAAGATGGAGAAGATGCAGAGAGCTTTTTGGAGACAGGGGATAAGAATTTGGAATCCATGGTGGGAGTAGAGGTTATCTGAGGGGGAGATAGAAAGGGGGGAGAGAGAGAAGGACAGAGAGAGAGGATGGGGTGTGTCCTCTGGTCTGGCGAGCAGTGGGGGTCTACTCTAATTCAATGGCCGACTAATGAATAGGAGCTGTTGCTTTCAATCCCAGCATCACTGCCTGTCTAATGGGATTTTGTACTTTCTCTCTCTCTCTCTCTCTCTCTCTCTCTCTCTATCATTAAAATATAAAAAATATCTTCATTACATAAATTTTAGTGGCAAATTACATGCATTTCAGATAATTAATCCTATCTATTTATATAAATGTCCAACATTTAATGTTTATGTTCTACATCCACTCAACCCAAGAATTTCATGTCATATGAAGAAATGCAATTAGTTTAATTTTAGAAATATTAGAAATATTTTCGTGCATGAATGAATAAAATGGTATATATTTCAAAATTGAAAGTTTAGATGTTTGATATGTAAATATATAGCATTAAATCAAGATTTGTTCATGAATAGTATCTCAAGGAATTAAAACTTTAGAAAGAAGAGAGAGGGCAGAGATTAGAATTGTCAAAATAGCTCGTGTTCGATTTGTTCCGCAAGCAAATTAGTCGAACATAATTTTTTTTTTTTTTGCACTCGATTTATAAACAAGCCGAACCCAAAAAAGGTTTGTTCATTCGTGTTCGAGTTATATAAATAATTAATGATTATTATTTTCAATAATTTAATTAACAGCAGGGACATAAAAATTTATAATAAATTAAAATTATTAATAAAAAATAATATATATATATATATATATATATATTAGATTTTATTTAAATGAAAATTTAATATAAATAATAAGGGATGAGGTACAATATGAGGAAATTACATTTTTGTGCATGCTTTAATGAGAGTTGTACAAGTTATTTTGGGAATTTAAAATGTACAAGCTTTCAACTCAGCTATAATAGGTCGTCCAGGCTTCAGTTGTCTTGGTTTTTGGTCGTACAGGCTCAACTCTTCTAGGCTTCGGATTGTCCCGGTTTCAGTGCATTCTGGGTTTCGGTCTTCCACGCTTCGAGTCATCTTAGTTGCGGGTTGTTCAGGCTTCTAGTCATCCTGGCCTCAGGTCGTCCAAGCTTCGGCTCGTCTTGACCTTATGTTGTCCAAGCTACAGGTCGTCTTGCTCAGTCTGAAAAATTTTTTACGTGCACATTGGAAAAAAGTGGTATGCATGTAACATAGAGGCATTGGAATGTATATATATATAAATATTTTTTAATTGAAATTGCAACAAAAATGTTTATATTGATCATATGATAAGTATAGGCAAATTCAATAACGTTTATTAAGATAATATTTTATCATTGCAAAGGACAATTGGGCTTTTTGATGAATATGGGGCCTTTACAAAATAGGCCTAGTTTTGATGGTGATGCATAGCGAAAGGGAAACAAAGGAAGATCACCGTTCATCGCTTTTCAAATCCTACACGAATTTAAAATTGGGGAAATCACATGTACTGCAGAGAAATTAGGGCGAAGAAAAATAGAAACACTCGAAACATTGCTATTTACAGATCCGGCACCATATGCCGTACATTTTCAAATTCTCACACAAATATCAAAATTCACGATAAAATCTCAATTCATATTTTTCATTATCAATTTTTTAGTAATTTGATGGTGACACACTTAAACACATCAATTCAATATTAAAAAAAAAAATCAAGAGATTTTTTTTATATAAATAGTAACATTTCTAGTGTTATAGATAGCTTCAAATTATTTTCTACAAAAAAAAAAAAATGTGCCATTTTTTCATCGAGAATTAGCAAGTGGCTATGATACGAGCCCTCAAAACAATCTCGTGTATCTAACCACTCGATCCCACACTTAGACGGGCTCAAACCCATGACCCCAGGGGACTTATAACTAATAATGCAGATGTCAACCAAAGAGTCACAGGGAGCGGCACAAAATAATTGTGCCTTTGTCTCATCTAGAATTTGTGCGATCAAATGAGGCTTTAAATTATGGCATACATACATCTACCCATTAATCGTACATCTTCACAAAATCAAAATTGTAAGGAAAAATTTACAGCCGAAATGACCGTAATTTTGATGTGAAATGGAATATTACAACGGTATTTATGTAAGAAAATAAATTATAAATATTAACATGTAAATACAAAGGAATTGTGTGGTTTGTATGTAAAAGCCCAAATTATATAATATAACTACAGGAAGCTTTAAAACCATATTTAAATGAGATCTCATATCTATTTCTTTTATCAAAATGTCAAGTTCATGACTTCTCTTCCACGAAAATATTGTCTTATTTATAATTATAATAATGAGTTGGGTTCCATTTGCAATATGATCAATATATATATATATATATATATATATATATATGAAAATAATAGTTATTATATTGTTAAAAAAACATTATTTTCTTAACAATTATGTATTAAAATAGTGAAGTCAGTCTCTCCAATTAATATTGAATATATTATTTAGGATAAATTTGGTTGGATGCTCTAACTTTCGTCCATTATAATGTCACTGATGAAGACTGAAACGCCAAATGTAATGTCCACATAAGTTAGAAGGATCAGGAAATCAAGTGATGTCAGGCGTGTAAAATATTAGATTTGATATATTGATTCAGAATTGGATTAAAGGAAAATTTGTTTCTTTACAGCTTAATTTTTATGTATTTGCATGTATACATGTTTTTGTTCTTTTTTTTTTTTTTTTCCCTCTTTAATGTTTGTAGGAGTCGCCGGCTTTTCGATTGTCGTTTTATTTCTCTTTTCGAATAAATTTTCCTTTTGAATTAAACGAATGATCTGAAGAGGATAGGAACTGAATGGAGGGATGTACGAGGGGCAAGTAGGCAAACGAGAGAAAGAACATGGAGGAATTTTTGTATAGTGAACTTCGCGTGGATAGCCTCAAAACGGATGTTCGAAACGAGATTGGATCAAAAATACTGTGGAAACATATATGCGAAGTGGACCTTACGAAAGCTACCCACGACCAGAGAAATTAAGTGTGAATACTTGTTTTGAGGTCAAGAACACCCTTAAAGGAAGATATTTCTTTGATTAATTATATCTAGGGAATGCAAAAAAAAAAAGTCTCTATAAAAAGGGTAGTGCTTTCAAAAGAGTGAGATCTGTTTATTTGGGAAACCACTGCATATAAATCATACAATTGAGAATACTGAAGCTTTTGAATTCTATACCAGCCCATATGACACTATAACAACAAAGGACGGCGACCGCTAGGCATGTGGGGCCCATGAGACGATATCAACGATTTGTCAAAGAATCGACAAGACTTAAAAGAGTGTAGTCATAGGAAGAGAGGAATATCTCTAAAAGGTGAGCTAGTATCATGGCTTGACAATGCAACATTAGCGATATAATTACATTGTGCTCACTCTTTTGAGCACAATTTAGGGTCATTTTGGCGAGTTTAAATCTTGGTTTCATGCCATGAGTGCACAACAGGGGTTCCAGACGAGTTTTCTTGACCTCAAAAGGCCCTGAATAAATGGGAAATGATCCATAACTATCGTAGAAGGCCTACAGACATGTCGTGACCCCAAACAAATCTCTCAAAATGGTGATCATTGCCGGACGACACAAACTAGTATGAAACCCTAACTCTCACCCGGTAGTGCCTGTGGGCCAACTTTGTGGCTCCAGTTGGCTAGAGATGGGTTCGAATTGATGGGATAAGGTCTCTAAACAATGAGGCAAGTGTCCAACATGTCTCGAGTCAGTACCAACCCCATCCCATGGTGAATATTACCCGAGCAGGAAAAAAATTAGTACTAGTTCTAATTTCGTGCTCATGGCACGTACTAGGAAGTCCGGCAAAATGTCTTGGATGACAAGAAGCCAACCATAGTTCTATATCCTCATACAAACATCCTGCTTAAATGACATCAAAAATTAATGCCAACAATACCTAACATCTAAACTTAATTTTTACAAATATGCCACTTTACATTCTCGTATTGTCGTTCATCCTTATTTATCCGAGTTTCCCTTCCCTAATTCTCCCTCACTAAACTTCTGGAGTTGTCATTATCCTCTACTTGACAAGCATCTACAATAACGCTCGTATAAGTTGATTAACGTAATATAATAACTAATAATCTCTGCTAATATTCCTAACATCATCGCTAATTTTGACTTGAAAAAAATTATATCCTATTTATATACTGGATAATATCTTAGCTAAGTAAAGCATCATGATTTTTTTTTTCATATTTCTTACTAAAGAACTTGTACCCTATAAAATTATTCCTTTATATATGTGTACACACTAAATCTTTGTATATAACTAAGGCATAAATCTTTCACTTTGTTATGATGAAATTAGTAGTAATTAATAACATCTTAAGGAATATATGATAATTTTAATTAGTAAAAAATTAATTAGACAATCCAGATCTATTTATTAATTGTAATATTAATTAATTTAGTTTGAGCCCCCATTTAACTCTACTAAGAAATATCAATTGGGAGAAAATTAGCATAGGAGCATATTAGTAATTTACTATAATCATGTTTCAAGCAAAAATCATTTGTCAGGAATTTATGAGTCAATTAAATCATGATTCATGACTTAATCAACTTTAAGTGAAACTCAACATAGTTAGAGGGCACAAATATGCCTCGAGGATCCATGATTGCCTTCATCTATAGGAAGATTGTAGATTATATTAGACTTATGTTTATTTGGTCAAAAGTCAAATTTCGTTAAGCATGATTAGAGCTATGCATGTATTTTGACCAAACTTTGACTTTCAATAGTTCTTATGATTCAAATACAAAAGTTAATCAAGTCATGTATTTTAGCATATGTTAGTTGACTAAAGTTTGATCAAGGTCAAACTTGGTTAAAATTAGTCAAACCTTAGATCAAAATTGTCTTTATAGTAAACCACAACAATTTATCAAAGTCAAAGTTTGGTTAAAATACGTGCAATATATTTATATTCACGTTTAAATGATGTGTGATGTTAAAGGCATGTGACAATTAACATGCGATTGTCAAATAAAAATAACCTAACTCATGACTAAATTTTTTCAATTATATATTAGATATTAAATAAATAAATAAATATTTTATGTTAAATTTTTATTCTAAAGTCAAAGATTTGTGAAAAATACAGTATTATCATATAAAGATGTCTAATTTCTCATACTATCCGAAAACTCATTCCTTTATTACGCATTTTAATAATTATATATATATATATATATATATATTATTGTTATATATTATTAATGTTGCTTGCTTTTATTAATGCAGAGGATGGTCATCCGCACGAAAAGCGTGGAGTTGATGCCTGTCAATTTGTCCTTTTTCTTAACAATCAGCGCTGCGGTTTGGTTAGGCTATGGCACACTGACGAAGGATATATATGTTGCGGTATTAAAATTCAGAATTTTTATTTAGTGCTGTTTAATAAATATATTGTATTAGTAATAGTAACATTTAAATAATAATTTTAATTGAACAGCACTAATTTAGTAATTAATTGAATAATGCAGTTATTATATGATACTTAAATGCTAGTACTAGTCTTAAAATAAATATAACAATTTGAGGCTATACTTCCTAAATGTTATATGAAACTATCTAAGCAAAATTGACGTCGATCCGAAGCCATTTTGATGTTGTAAGAATCCTATAATAAGATAATCAGATTTAATTTCATATTTTTTTTTCTTACAAGTGTTTATAAATTAATGAGCTTGCAATTTCTTAAAAATATATCGACAACTTGTATTGAGTAAAAACCATCTTTTCAAATGTTGAGCAAAACTAATCTTATTTTGATAAAGAGTTATTTTTTATATCATATTCATTAATTAGAATATGGACTAAAGGGCCGATATATCTATAAAATATGTAAATATTCTGTATATAAACTTGAAAAAAGATAGTCTTTATAGCATCTATAATTTGCTGGCCAATTAAAATAGTTAGCCAAGTACTTGAGATAGCTTTTTTTGTAAACTTTATTAATTTTCTTAAATATTGAGATAGCTAAATAACAATTATTAACTTTTTGTTATTTGCAGTTGCCAAACGTTCTTGGACTATT
>NW_018164532.1:726162-735781 GCF_001263595.1 Phalaenopsis equestris
CCCCGGACCGGCGGCCGACGCTTCATTGTTTCTTCTCGTTCTTACGAAGATGAAGAGCTGCGTATCTGACTCCGAGAGATCTCCGTAATCTGGCGGTCTTGTTTCTGTGTTTCTATTTCTCTCGCGGAAAGTTCCGGCGAGGTATCGATCACTATTCCTTGCTCCGTTTCTTGAAATTTATGATTTTATATCCTTCTTTCTGTTCTTGGTTTAACGTTTTGTTCTTGCACATTGCTAGGTTTTCTGCTTAGCTTCTGATTTTTTTTTTGAAGCTGTTTTTCTGGTTTCCGAATTCATTAATGTGGATATCATCTTCGATGGGTACAGTTTATTGAAGTGTTCTTAATGCTTTGGGTGTTTATAAAATATGAAAATGTGGATTCGCTGGGTTGATTTGCCCTTGCTTCAAACTTCTTATGCGCGCTCTTATGTACCTTGATGCTGCTAGAAAAATCGCGGTGGCAGAGTAATAGATTATCATCTTAACGTTGCACTAAAATTCAACGCACACATAGATAAAAGAAAAGAACTGTAGTGACAGCAAAAATTTGTACGTAGAAAACTCATAATGAGAAAAAACCATGGGGTCTAACCTAGCTGAAGAAATCCACTGTAAACTGGATATTACATGGACAATCTTTGGTTCCACGGGCGAGAAAGGGTTGAACAGTCGGTATTAAAGTTTTTTGCATTGAAACTTTTTGCATTTTCATTTCTTGACATTTGAGAAAATAACATTCTGTTAAACAGATTATTCATTCAACTAAAAAAATTTACAAATAAGTTGTTTACAAAACGTACTAACCAAACAGCTAAACAACTTATTCAAAACAAGGGCAAAAGGGTCAATTTTTCACAATCAGTTGTTTTCCATAAGCGCCAACCAAACAGCCAGACAGCTTATCGGATCAGCTGGTCATCAACAGATTATCAGGATAAGCTGCTTATCAGCAGAAGCTGAATAAGCTGCAGCTGCCCCAAACAAACCCTTAACAATGACTTAATAATAAGTTGTCACGCAGCAGCTGTCATAAGAAGTTACTGCATAGAAACTACTGCGGATAAGCTAAATCAAGCACTCTCTTTTAGCTATCTCTCAAATTCTCACTCAAACATCAAAGGTAAGGATACAACCCCACCCAATATTATTCATTTAAGGCCACTACATACAGGGTGACCCGTGTATAACATAAATTTTAAGGAAATTTGCTGCGCTACCATAACCAAACACTTTATACGACGTTTTCAGAACGCACCACACCAAACAAACTGTCTCAAACAGGCCCACAGGGCTATTTGGGACAGTTGTGACTGTTTGAAAAAACAACTATGAAGCGGTTGCAAAAAAAGTTGTTGTTCAAAAAGCTTCAGTGGCTATCGCATAATAATTATTATTTTTTTTTGAATAACTCATGTCTCAGCTTTCCAACCACCGTACATCAGAAAAAAACTAGAGGGAAAAAAAAAAAAAAAAAACTCAACATTAAGCCACTGTTTATATAAAAAAAATCGTGGTGCAACACAACATCGCCACCGCACCGACGCCCAAATACAACCTAAGTGCGTTTGCTGCCAAGAAGCTTCAATGTCTTGAACAATAGTTTCTTCTTCAAACGACTACAGTCGTCCCAAAAAGGCCCTAATGCGATGCTAAAGATTTGAGTTCTATGCATGTGAATTCAAATGTTTAGGTCTTACACATGTAAATATATGAGAATTTTGTGGCATGTATGTAAATGTCATAGAGAGAGATAGAGATAGAGATAGAGAGAGAGAGAGATTGCCAGATTGGTGCTTGGATATTCTTATTAATCTCGATGTATTCTCTCAAGGAAAAAGACAATATTTGTTTGCATCGAAATAACTTTGTAAATAATAACAAAATAAGACTAATCATGCATGCATTAATATTCATTAAAAAGTAACTATAAACTGCAAACGAATCATTTTTTTTTTTAATTAAGAAAAAAGAAATCTTGGCCGGCTAACCATCAACACGTTTGGATACTTTGCTCATAAGATTACAAACCAGCAACATAGAAATTACCCTCTGCCACCTTTTGCATTTTGAAACAGTCTTTTCTTCTAAATTGCTTCCTGTCCTGACTTTGCTAAGATTATCATTACTAAGATTGCTGGCCCAGGCTGTGCATTTTGGTGCCAAATAGTATATGGGCGGCCGCCGATCACGCCGGGTGAGAAAGATAGTGGTCTACGTTGAACCTAAAATTGTCTGGGGGGCATGAATAAGGAATAGAGTAGGGCTGTCAAAATGACTCGTGTTTGGCTCATGAGGTAGCTCGTGTTTGAGTCGTTCATTAAGCAAATGAGTCGAACACGGATACAATTTTGTGCTCGATATATAAAAGAGCCGAACACAAACAAGAATTTGAGTATTATTTTTAAATAGTTTAATTGAGTGCAACACTACAAAGATTTATAATCAGTTCAAATTATTAATTAATAATTAAATTTAAATCTCGCCCCTATCCTTAACAGCGTGCAATTGTGTGACTAGGGATGCCAAAATGACTTGTTATTCGCAAATAGCTCGATAAGGAAACGAGCCAAACACAATCGTATTTTTGGAGCTCGACATGTAAATGAACCGAACATGAATAGAGCTATTTTTTAACGGGCCGAGCCGAGCCGAGCCGGAACTGGCTCGAGATCGGCTCGTTTACACCTTTAAAATAAAGTAGGAAAAGGAGAGATAGAGAGGAAGAGAACAAAGGCATGATATAGGTCAATAAAATCACATAACCCTTAATCGAGAAATGAATCCTCTGTTTAAAAGGTTATGGGGTATATAATTACATTTTTTATACCTCGAATTCATAGATACGATGAGAGTTTTTGGGTCAATATATAAATATAGGGTCAGGTGTCTGGTAAGGCCCTCGGTTCGATGGAGCCGGGGCCCCAAGGAGGCGTACTGGTGGATATGGCTGGGAGCCTATGACAGCCTCCACCCGATCTTTTTGGAGCTGTGGGGCCATTCACTGGGGTCTCGGAGACGCTACCGATTGGATTTTGTATTGAGGGCTTATGCTTGAAAAGACGGGTCGTACAACTCCGCTCGGTTGGTCTGGACCCGGGCTGTTTGGCTCGATCACCTGTCCTGGCTAGATGAAAGGCTATCAAACTTGTTTGTGGAAGTCTTGTGCTGGTGAACTTTTAGGAGAATTGGATAATTTTGTTCGTCTGGAGATCATCTTCCTTCTGGCATGTATGATAATTGTCTTTTAGGAAGGTGTTTTCTACACAAATGTTAGTGTTGAACATTCAATGTGTTATGACAATAGTCAACATGCCCGAATGACGGTCCGAATGCGACCACGCTGTCATCTATTGCATGGCAACAAATTCGAACTGTCATCTGGATAAGCAGTCGCGACACATAATAATTGCACCTCCTTTAGGGCTTTAGATGATGTTATCTCTCATCCATAATTGTCCTATCTATGATATGGCTAATAACATCACATGCCATTATTCAAACATTTGTGATACTCATAACAATTTGCGACTGCATAATAAAAATGCAATTGACTAAATCTTTTCTAGATCCAACTGGTCATATCGAAGCACGTGTAGTCAAACAATTCTCATGAAAATGAGGATACTTGGAGGACAAATACACAACAGTAGTTGACTGGCTAGAAACTTATCGAGTCGCTGGCGAGAAGCTAACCGACACAAAGCCTACTCAGGTAGAGGCCGATCATCAAGAAAATGACCCGCCAGTTATATGTCCATTGAATAAAATGAAACGTTTTGATTGAGGGTTAACTGATTAAAATGGATAAGATATAATCATTATTTCACAATAATCATAAACCCCTATAAAAAGAGGAAGATTGAATTTAATAGAGATTGTTGAAACCATATACAAAAATACTTCCCCCCTCCCTCTCTCTTTTTCTCTCTTTTTCAGGCTTCTTACTTGGTGTGATCATCATTAAGGGCTCTATGTCATATATATCTGCTATACTTATAACCCTTTTTCTTAACAGCTTAGGAAATTTTACATATCTACCAAACATTTCTTATGCATTTATATCATCTAACACCTAAAGTTTTTGATCAACTTATGCATGAAAACATGCATTACACTTCTAAAGGCCCTCAACAATGCACATGGTTTTACAACAACAATCATAAATTGTATATCCAGAGCTTTACAATTCTATGAATACCACATAAAATTTTTTTAAAAAGGCCCTCAACAAAATGCTAATTGACATTCTAGATAACCCTCAACAAACCACGGACATGTCTGCAAAGTTCAACTAAAAATATGCACATATTAGGTTGTATTTTTCTCCTCTTTTCCAACATGACCGCCGACCTTCCCACTTTTATAGCAAAGTCCACTTAGCGGAGTCGGTAGCTCTCATCATGCGAGAGCATAAAAACAATAAATAAAAGCAAATGCACACCTAACACTTAAATACTTTATTTACCTATCTCTCACCCAACTTCAATTTTTACACATACCACCTTTCCTATGCATGAAAAGTTATCTTAAAAAAAGAGTAAAATAATTTATTTTTTTGATGTCATATAAAAAATTTGAGTGATATAAATATAGAAAATAACTGTTCTAGACATGCACGTCTTCAGCCTACACTAGAAGGAGAAAACGAGACTTTCGAAGGTCTTTGTATGCCAGGATCAAGTCGTCTTTGAACCAAAAGAAGAGCCGAGCGCAAGGAGAAGAACAAAAAGAGCTTTGGTGGCTTTTCTTCGTCGCAACCAATTTCAGCTTGACCAAAAGAGGTATTTGAAATCGCTAAAGATCCCACGCCAGCTTTGGTCTCGCTTTCGCTTCTGGTGAGATCGTCTAACACCTTGGCACTGCTTACTTCGAATGTAAATATTGAAATTTAGGTGCAAGATATGTAATTTTGATAGTTTTAGGTGTTAATGCATGAATAAAAAATATTTATTTTAAACAAGAAAAAGAAGTAAAGCAGATCCAAATGGCCTCATAAATAATTGTTTTTTATTTTCTTAATCGTCTATAACGAAAATAACGGAAAATTTTTACAGAAAATTGACTTCATCTCATAAAATATTAATTTCAACGAAGAGAACGAAGCCCTTCCCCCTTTGGCTCCACTCATCATCTTTGACCTCCCGCCCCCATCTTAAACCCACTTCCCCTGCGCGACAACTCCCCATGATCACAGAAGAAGAGAAAAGAGGAAGACGAATCAGATGGGGAAGAAAATGGAAAGCCTTCGGCCTCTCGAACTAGAAGTCAAAGTTCCAACCTTTTTCCGGTGCCCCATCTCCCTCGACGTGATGACATCGCCGGTGAGTCTCTGTACCGGCGTAACCTACGATCGCTCCTCCATCCAGCGGTGGCTCGATTCCGGCAGGAAGACCTGCCCCGCTACGAATCAACCTCTCCCTTCCACAGATCTCATCCCCAACCTCACCCTCCGCCACCTCATTCAAATCTGGTCTGTTTCCCCCTCCGCCGCCTCCGCGACCTCCGCCGCCGTCAACAACTCTGCTCCAAACACCCATAAAAACTTCACCTTTAATCTCCTTGCCGACCTCCGCTCCTCCTCCTCCAACCCAGCTCTACTTCTCCGCCGCCTTGCCGACTTTTTCCTCGACACCAAAAGCGATGATTTTGAGAAGAACTCCATCGTCTTCTCCGGCGACTGCTCCGCAGCAGTTTCGTCTGTTTTCACACAGAATGCGGGAGATATCGAGACCCTGGAGGCCGCCGCTAAGGTTTTCGCGGCAATCCTCACCGTCGATTGCATCGAAGAGAACAATAAGAAGATCGCGATATCTTCGTTACTCTCCGATCTACACTCATCTGTTTCCGCCTTGCTTTCTATTTTGAAACAGAGCAAAACGACGGATTCTAAAGCAGACGCAGCTAGGATCTTGAGTGCAATTCTATCATCATCAGATTCCGATTCTAAGACTTCCATTGCAGAGATATCGGATCTGATCCCGGAACTGATTCGGCTGATTAACCAAGAGAAGATGGACCGAGCATCGATCGACTCCGGGATTGAATGCTTGGCGGCCATCATCGGAGTTCGACGGGGGAGGCTTTGGATGGTGAAGGAAGGGGTCGTGCCGGCGTTGGTGAGAGTTCTGAAAGCTGAAGCGCATATTTCTCCGGCGGCCACGGCGGAGAAGGCTATCATACTGCTAGAGGCTGTGTCGGGGATTGCGGAGGGTCGATCGGCTATCTGCGAGGCGGCGGAGGAGTGTCTGGGTGCGGTGCTATTGAGGATGATGAAGGTGGGTAGGGAAGGCATGGAGGCGGCTGTGGCGGTGTTGTGGAGCGTCTGTCATAGATTCAGGGACAGGAGGGCGGTGGAAGCGGTGGCGGCTGAGAACGGCGGCGCGATGAAGATTTTAGTTTTGATGCAGAGTAATTGCTCGCCGGCGGTGCGGCAAATGTCCGGCGATCTGTTGAAAATTTTCAGCGTGAATACCAAAAGTTGCCTCGCGGGATACCAGACCAAGACGACGCATATTATGCCCTTCTAAAATTTAAAATCATAAAAGATGGCTTGGAAAATCGTTAAAGTTATTATAAGGTGGATAAAATGTATAAAGTTAATAAAAAAATTAAATTGTGTTTATTTTATATAAATTTAACGATCGGATTTTTCTTTTTTATATTTTGGCCTGAATTTTTTTTTTTTTGTAAATAGGAGTAGATATTTTTTAAAAATAAAGAGAGAATTATTTATGTTGTTTCGTTTATTTTCATTATTTTTTGGTCACTTATTTGGGGAGAAAATATTAGGTTTAAGATTTTAAATTAAGGAGGCCAGATCATCATACACGTGATTTTGCATCAATGCGACATTCTGTGATTAAACGTCTGAACTTACAATATATAAAATGTAATATTTTCTCGAATTTATTCATAAGACTTGGAAAGAAAAAAAAATATAATAAAAATATTTTCAATTTCAAAGATTAATTTACATAGTTCTTAGAGAGGGCAAAAGATGAGTGTTAATGGGGGTTGTCTATATAGCATAACAAACAGATTTACTGTTTTGTTTGGGGCGGCGGTGCAAGTAAATTGTATTTTGACAGTTTTTTCAAAAAAACAAGCTCTGAAATTTGCAATTTCTCCTTGGTCCTGGTTAGGGTGGTGACATGTTTCTAGCTACAGTCTGACTTTTTCAAAACAAAAAAAAAAGTTATAATTGCCCCCACAACTTTTTGAACACCAGACTATTTTTCACATGAAACTGTTTTTCAAAAAACTCCAACGTCTTATTCATAATAGCCCATCTATTCCTCATAATTTCAAATAAGTTATTGTCAACTAGTCTCTATTGAAACCATTCCTTGTCCTAAGAACGTCAACTACTTTGAAAATCATATCACCGGTTATTACAATGGCATCAAACTACTATCATAGAGGGTGTATTCCTAATTGCCTCACCTGCAGTTTTTTTGGTCACTATTTTATCTTATTCTTAGTTTATAGGTCTTATTTTTTCGAGATGATGACTCGATGGTTGGACATTTTCTTTCGTATCGAAAAGTTCTGTACTCGAAGCTCCCTCGCCTGAGAAGAAAGAATCAAACTTTATCTCTCTTACTCGGTTCATCAAGTAGCCCGATTTATTTGGTATTATCGAAAAACTTGGATTATAAATTCTTGGAACAAATATAAATAATTAGAAATTTTTTTTTTAATTTCAATACTAGAGTCTGCAAAAGTAAAACAATATACAACTAGGGGTGTAAACGAGCCGTACACGACGAGCGAGACCAGGCCCAGCTCGTGTTCGGCTCGTTTATATTTCGAGCTCAAAAATTGTGAACGTGTTCGACTTGTTTGCTTAGGGAGCCGAACACGGGTCGTTCACGAACAAAGAGTCATTTTGACAACCCTAATCACGTAGCAATAAGATATTAAGGATTGAGCCAAGATTTAAAACATCATTTGAATCTAATTTAATAATTTTTATTCTATTTTCTTCATTAATACTTTTAATTGATTATAAATCTTAATATATATATATATATATAATTGATTAGTAGTATTTCGAGCCAAAACGAGCCGAACATGCACGAACAAATATTTGTTTGTGTTGTTCATATTCGGCTCGTTAACTTAACGAACGAGCCCATATGAAATATTTGGGTGGTATAATGTTAGCGTTGGAGTCAGATTACCCGCCTCCCGCCTTCCGCTTCCCGCTCCCGCGCCCTATCGCGAAAGATCGCGTTCTCGCTCCCCCTTGATAGCGGAGCTGTTCCCTCTCTCGTGCGAAAGGACGCGACTCTGCCGTTTCGTGAACCGTAGGCGCCAACCAGTCCAGCCTTCCCTTTTTGTGAAGTGAAGCATTTCTTCGCTCCCTCTTGTTAGTGATAAAACCTTTGGATGACTCTCCTTGGGTTCAGAAGTCACGCTTTGAGTTCTTCTGTTTCCTCAGGATAGAGGAAGGTTTCCTCGGGGCAGAGAAAGAGAAGTGCAAGGAGAAGCAGTTCCTTGCAGCAAAAGAAAGAAGAAGAAGGAAGAAGATTGTTCTCCCTAGGCTTCTTCTTGGTGGCTTGTGACAGAAGAGAAATTGTGTTTATTTCTCTTGCAAGTCTGTCTTCTTCAGTGTATCTCGGTATAGAGAGAGCAGAGCAATTGTGTTTATTTCTCTTGCAAGTCTGTCTTCTTCGGTGTATCTTGGGTAGAGTTTTCTTCGGTGTATCTCAGTATAGAGAGAGCAGAGCAGAGAGAGGAAGAGAGAGAGCAACGAAGAGTGAGAAATTCCTCTCGTAAGTCGAGGTGATCATTTGGTATAAATTCCTCAAGTAGTAAAATCTCCTGCAACTCCGTGGACGTAGGTAATTTGCGGAACCACAAAAATCTGTGTATTCCGTTGTGTTTTTTTCTGGTGTGATTTTTTTCTGGTGTTTTTTTCTGGTGTGATTTTTCTCATTCTATTTTTCGCTTCGTCGATCGTTCTCCTGTTTGATTTATATCTATACCACATCAACCAACTGGTGTATATCTAGATCTCGCAACAACAACATACAAAAGTAAAAATGCAAATTTAGATATTTGACATACACAAAATAATTGCGTAGTATGTATGTAAATGCTCCTAAAATTTAATACAAATAGTTAGAAAATGGCTTTTGAGAGTAAAATATTGAATTTTTTTTTCCATCAAAACATAATATTTTGATGAATCAAGTAACTATCATCTAACCAAAAGTAGTTTGTTTTATTTTATTTTAGGGAAAATTACATACATAGCACCCAATTTTTATGGATTTACGTATTTCACCCAAAATTTAATTTTTGCACACATATTACTTTACCTATTGATGAAACGACGGATTTGATCATTAAAATATGATCAGGAGTGCTACTTATCATATGATGTTTGTAATTATAAAAATTTTGATGTAAGATAGATAAATATGAAATTTTTTGGGCCTATGTATGAAAAGGTTTGTAATTATAAAAATTTTGATGTAAGATAGATAAGTATGAAATTTTTTGATGTAAAAGCTTTAGATATTAAAAAAAAAAACTTATATTTTTATATTTATACCACCCAAGTTTTTCATCATATAAAAAATATCATTATTTTAACATTTAAAATATAAA
>NW_018164532.1:735881-740982 GCF_001263595.1 Phalaenopsis equestris
ATTCACCAAACATAGTTGAATATTCTTTATTTTTTTAGCAAATATAAGAAGTTTGTAAATTCGAAAAGAACTAGTGAAACTCAGAAGATAGAGAGAAGCGAAAGGAAAATTAACTCATAGGATGCATGCGTCGTCCGATCTTCATTTTTTATCAGTCATCAATTTTTTTTTTAAATTGGGTCCACCGAAATACAACTTTGCTCTGATCAATGGTGGAGATCAGATAACACATGCATTTTTGCATACGCCATCCATCCGTATAGAATAATTTTTCGAAGCGAAGAGAGATAATCGTGATAGACTGAGATGGAATAGATTGAATTCAATCAAAGCTTAGATTGAATTCAATCAAAGCTTCCTACCCCGTCTCCTTTATTTGTAGAATTGAAAATGACCGCCCTTCAAGAATATTATAAAAATGGCAGCATAAAGAAAAATGCTCAAATTGGCTAGATTAACATTTTATTCTCATTGATGTGGCCAATCACATTGTTGAAACTCGAGACAGAATGGTTAAAATACATACGCCTTGCAGAAGAGGGGAAGTCAGATTTATTCTAAACTGAGGCAGAGTTAATTGATTGGCCGTGCTACTGATATATGCTTCACTCCGGACATTTTTGGAATATATCTATTCCCTCTTGTCTTGAGTGATTGTTTCTTCATATACAATGATATTAATTTTTATTACGCAACTTAATAACTTATCAAAATATGTGAATTTTTAGCTAATTGTATGATCAAATACTCTGCAGCTTAGTCCAGGCGCACGTACACACAAGTGATGCAAGCTAGAAAATTTGAGACAATAGAGTAATAAATTTCGTCTTAGCATTGCATGAGAATTCAACACACTCAAGTAAAAGAAAACAATCAGTAATGACATTAGAAGTTTTTTACGTGGAAAATCTGTAAATAGAAAAAATCATAGGGTATGGCCTAAATGTAAAAATTTACTATAAGTTGAATATTATAGAAACTCTTTATCCCACAGACCAGAAAGAGTTACTAGGATTTTCAAGTTACAACATCGAATGGTGACTTCCAGTCAGTAGTGGTCGACGCTGATTGACGGTGATCGTCGACGACAGTGGTTCTTGAAGGTGGTCGGTGGTTGTCGATGACAATCAACAATGGTTGACGACAATCGACAGCAGTCGAAGGTGGTCGACGACAGTTGGCGGTAGTCAATGACGGTCTACGGCGATGAAGGTGACAGGGATGGTGTTGGACTTCATATCCTTCTCAAAGCTTTAAGTGTTTTCTCAAGTCCCCCTCTCCATCATGAGATGGGTGGGGTTCTATTTATAATGCTCTGGATGGAAGTAATATAGGAATATGAACTACTTTAGTCGAATAGTCTGAAAAACTTCCTTCAATCAGACAACATTTAATGGATATTTGAGTGTCTTTAAGATGTCAAAATTTAGCAATCTTGGACTCGTGGATTCATCTTATTGAGATACTCGATTTGACTATAGGCCCACCACATTTGGTGTCCGTTTAACCTTCTAAATATGTCTGAAAAACTTCCAAGAGTGATTTAATGGCTTGATCTAAGCTTGATTTGACTCGGATTGGACTAATTATGGTGAAATTGGGTTTTTCTTGTCAAACCGGTCAATTTGATTGTAAATTTGCTAGAGATTCGTGTTGAATGATAAAGATTTGTTGGTAAATGACTCATCCTCGAATCTAAATTGGATCCATCTCTATGCCAATTCTTACAATCATGATGATTAACTTGACCACTCGTGGTTAACCTATGATATATGATAGCAAATTCACCACTTAATCATAGGGCATAATATCTCTTCTATTCCCCAGCTCGTTAGCACGAAGATAGTCAATAACTAATTCACCAACCCACCAACTAATTCACCAACCCACCAACCCTACTACTAAGCAACTTAATATTTTATAACCCCTATAAAGCGTGACATTGCTACCTATTTTTATGTTTTTTTTATTTATTTATCTATCTTTGTTCTAAGTTATAGTTAAGAGTTAGGGAAAACATAAAAGCTTGGATATCAAATCTTACTATATCACATTCTTTGAATGAACTTCTCATTATACTTTTTTTACTTGATTCTATAAATATTCTTTTTTTTTTTCTCAATTGCTCATTTTGATAGCGCGAACTTACAAACTATTCAAAATCCAACATTAGTCATAAAAAATTACTTGTAAACTCTTAAAAAGAGAAGAAAAAAAAAATCAAATAACAATACATTTGGTTAATTGAGCAACAACCCTAACTTCAGTGGGGCAAAGCCTCCCCCAAACTTCCAAAAGTCTTCGTTGTAGACTAAAAGTTAACTAACAAACATTGACAAAATCACATTAAAAGACAGTATTTGATCCTTAGTCATCAAAAGTTACTTGTGAAACTTTTAAAAAGAGAAGAAGAAAAAGGAAAAAAAATCAAATAACAATACACAAACTATGTGACAGCGTGAACTCACAAACTATTCAAAATCCAACATTAGTCATGAAAAGTTACTTGTGAAACTCTTAAAAAGAGAAGAAGAAGAAAAAAAAAAATCAAATAACAATATATTTGATTAATTGAGCACCAACTCTAACTTCAGTGGGGGCGAAGCCTCCCCCAAAATTCCAGAAGTCCCCAAAATTCCAGAAGTCTTCGTTGTAGACTAAGACAGTATTTGGCCCTTAGTTTTTGGCGTGGAGAACGGGAAGAAAGCAAGTCACTGAAAGCAACAAATTGACCTTTACCAAACTCCTATACGCGGCACTTTGTTAAGGTTTGGTCTCTCTGATCAGTTGACGTGATTAGCGGTGTCATTAATTTGCCGTTTATCCACTTAATTAATGGCCTAACAGTTTCTTCAAATTTCTGCTGGACAGGTTATCTCAGACTTATTGAGCTGAAAACAATGTGGGTACGTATAGTTTATTCTCATGGAAAAAGTGTTTAAAATAATAGTAAAATATGTATTGCTGCTTCACTGATATATTTGAATATTACTTTATTGACAAGCGTATTTGACTAAATAAACTGCAGAAATTATTTACTGGATAATAATAATAATAATAATAAGAGAAACTAGACCAACTTTAAGGCAGGAGTTCTACATCATTTACTCTAATTAGTTGGTAATTATGCAAAGAAGATGCTTCATTGAAATTATTAAAAATAAATATTAAATTCAATATAACCATCAAAAATATAGAAAAAATGTCATGTGTGGATGATTCCAACGTGCATATAGATGTACTCGAAGTGTACTCAGAGTGTACTGGAGCATACACCCTCAATCCAGACGTACCAATTGATTGTGCATAATATTCTCTCAAATATATCTCATAAATTTGGTCTGGTTGAGAGAATTTCTTGAAGACTACAAGTCCATAACTGTATTTTAACAAAGAATAAGGTATTGGTCAGGCCAATCTAACTTGACTAGGAATAGTATATCAGAATAGAATTATTGTTCAGTCCTGGTCAATGTGGTCAGGTCAAGCTGGCTTCCAACCCTTGAGTTAGTAACGCATGTATTTAAGGTTTAAATATTAATCTTCTCATAACTGTAATATAATATATATATATACATACATACATACATACATACATACATACATACATACATACATACATACATACATACATACATACATACATACATAATATTATTAAAATTTTAGAAGATCATACGAATTTATTCTTCGTGATGAATATAAAACTTAGAGAGTATCACTGATACCCTTTGAATAAATATATGTAAACTCAATGTGATAAATGATTAAATGTTGTTTTGAAATTTTCTATTGAATTATTTGAGTTATCCAATACCATCATAAAAGAGGGAGTTTGATCAGGTACTCCGGTAACAAATTAATATAAATATAATAAAAATAATATTTATTGAAAATTTTAATTAATTTGGGGGAAAAAGAGTCTAACATAATCGAATGAAAATTTACTTTTAATCGACTCGTTTCTAAATCAAGCTAAAAAATACTCATTGTGTTCGTGACACTTGCTTAACGAATGAATCTAATACGAGCTTCAGTTCTATTTCAGAACCTGAATGCACGATGTTGCAACGCCATGTTATAGTATCATAGCGCTGTGAAGCGGGAGTTCATTTTAAGCAATTATTTTGGCGATTTGGTGTTGGATTTCTTATTCTCTTGAGCAAAGGAAATGGGAGGTGTGTCCTAGAAGGTTTCAAAGAGTGGAGAGGCTTGAGTGTGATTTAATGTGTACGATTTTTCTCATTTTTTTTATAGTGAATTTTTTGGTGTGACGCGACCTCTGAAAATTTTCTCCATACATAGTGTCACGGGCCCACGGCGCCGTACTTGTTGTGCCCTAGCGCCAAGATTAGAAGTGTTGCAATGCCGCATCACATCGCCTGGTCTAGGATCAAAACCCAAGTGCACGATGCTGCAACAAAAATTAAGTGTCACAACACTGCAAACGAGAGTCCATTTTAAGTAGTTAATTCAGTGATTTTTGTGTTGGATTTATTTTTCTCTTGTGCAAATGAGAGGAGAGACATGTGCTAATGAGTTTCAAAGTGTCGAGAGACTTGCGTGTGATATAATTTGTATGATTCTTTTCATTTTATTCACATTGAATTTCTTAATATGACGCGACTACATAATTTTGTCCTTTTCTCAGATTTTTTCTGTTAAATGTTAATGTTTTTGGTGGTTTTCTTATTTCATATGTTTCTGGTAAAAAAAATTGCTTCAGATCTCCCCAACTGGTTTCTGTAATTTACATCTCCCAACTATATTTACATTTTGTTTTGTAATTGAGGCCTTATCAATTCAATTACCTCAAAACTAAGTTCTTTATTCACACGATTATGATAGTAATAAAAACTCCAAATCCATAGAAAATATTCCTATTAGACTTATTGATCCAATTGTGCTAAATTACCAAACCGTTAGGATCGTACCAAAGAAAAAAAAAAAGTAAAATAAAACTAACGTGCATGCCAATCAAACCTAAACTATTTTCTCCTTAATCAATGGCGACTTCAGAGTTTAAAATATTGACTAACGACGTCCAATAATTACCTTTTTTTTTTTTTAATCATCTTTTTTTCTTTCCTATATAAAGAGC
>NW_018164532.1:741081-747674 GCF_001263595.1 Phalaenopsis equestris
TCCACCTCCTCCACAAAGTCCTCACCACTCGCATCCATTAATCCCTACACCTCCTCCACAAAGTCCTCACCACTCGCATCCATTAATCCCTACACCTCCTCCACAAAGTCCTCACCACTCGCATCCATTAATCCCTGCAACTCCTCCACAAAGTCCTCACCACTTGCCTCCAATAATCCCTGCAACGCCGCCTCCTATTCCTCACTACCCGCATCCATTAATTCCTGCAACACCTCCTCCACAAAGTCCTCACCACTCGCATCCATTAATCCCTGCAACTCCTCCACAAAGTCCTCACCACTCACATCCATTAATCCCTGCAACAAGTCCTCACCACTCGCATCCATTGCCTCCATTAATCCCTGCAACACCTCCTTCCCATAGTCCTCACCACTCGCATCCAATAATCCCCGCAACTCCTCCACAAAGTCCTCCCCCTTCGCATCCATTAATCCCTGCAACACCTCCTCATATTCCTCACTACTCGCCTCCATTAATCCCTGCAACACCTCCTTCCCATAGTCCTCACCACTCGCATCCAATAATCCCCGCAACTCCTCCACAAAGTCCTCCCCCTTCGCATCCATTAATCCCTGCAACACCTCCTCATATTCCTCACCATTCGCCTCCATTAATCCCAGCAACACCTCCTCCCCATAGTCCTCACCACTCGCATCCATTAATCCCTGCAACTCCTCCACAAAGTCCTCCCCCTTCGCATCCATCAATCCCTGCAACACCTCCTCATAGCCCTCACCACTCACATCCATCAATCCCGACAACTCCTCCACAAAGTCCTCCCATTTCGCATCCATTAATCCCTATAACCCCTCCACAAAGTCCTCACCACTCGCATCCATTAATCCCTGCAACACCTCCACATAGCCCTCACCACTCTCATCCATTGATCCCGGTCCATACCCCACCACCCACCATTTCACCCTCTCCTTCGCCTGAAGCTCACCTCCCGCATCACCACCACCGTCACCATCACCATCACCACTATAGCAAACACCATTCTTTACCCCCATCCTCGGCAGTGCCGATCCCTTCGCCGTATTTAACCCCTCCTTTCCACTTCGGTTCGCCGCCGCCTGTATACCATCCTTATCCTCTCTTCCCTCCTCACAACCCGATCATTCAGCCACCAGCTGCCACGCCATCTAACCTTCCTTTCAAATTCACAGGCCCACCGCCGCCAAGGCGATATGGCCCGCAGGTTCGTCTGCCACAGTTCTAGCCTGGGAGGCCTTGTGTCGTGGTTTCCTACAGTATGGCTTAAGTTTGAAATTCGTAGGAGTCGTTGATAAAGGAAACAGTGTGCGCAGTAATAGTTGAAATAATTAAAGAGATTTATATCTCTTTAATTTGTGTTTGTTTTTGCTCCTAAGTAAAAGTCAGAGGTCAAAAAAAATACAATATGTTTAGAATAAGTCAGTCGGGATTCCTGGAAAAAATATAAAGTGCGGTTGAGTATACTTGAGATATAATCGGGTTGTAACTTGGTGTACGCCCCTAATCCTCACACCGCATGTAATATTTTTTTGGATTCCTAAGAGCTATTGGTAGTTGTAATGTTATTTTTTTGAGTTGAAATACACAAATTTGGACTTTTATTAGGCGCATTTACATAAATAGCACAAAATTCTCATGTATTTATGTATCTCACATCTAAAAGTTTATATTTAAGCACTCCAATCTTTAATAACACATAAAAATAGTACTATTATCATTTTTGTGAATAAAATATAAATTTTGGTGCATAAAATTTAAAACATCAAAGTGCCATGTATGTAAATATAAAAGTTTTGTTGTGAGATATGTAATTCATAAGAATTGTGTGGTATACTGATATGTATTTACATACCTATGACCTAACACACAACTCTTAATTATTCAAATATCTAACATCTAAACTTTTTTATATTTACGGTTATATACATGAAAATGTGAACTCGCTTTTAAAAAAATTAATAATCATGGTAGTTTTGATGTGATATTTAGGGGATTTTACCTAATTCACTAAACCAAGTATATGCATATATATCATGCATAGTTACAAATATATATTTCGTCCAATCTCAAGCTTTCTAATCAATCAAACCAAATTTGGGTCAATTAAAAGACAATTCAAACTAGATTAGACATAACATTTGGCTAATTGAGTCAAACACATGGCCATATTAGTACTAGGTGTTGAATCGAAATTTATTTGTAAGTTATGCCTAAATCTTATTACCGCCAAGAAAGATTAGAAAAGAATTTAAAGGTAGATCAGGTAAAATCCCCTAAATATCTCAAATCCAAACAAGTACATAGTAAAGACGCCCCTTCAAATAGAAAAGATATCCTCCAAAAAAAAAGGGAAAGTCCTTAGAGAGAGGATTTGAATATCAAGAAGAGTTCCCAAAGGAACCAAGAATCCCTAAGCTCTCCCCATTATCTCATTCTTATAAAGGAATATAAGGTCTCAAGTGCTGCCGTAAATGTTACATAATCAACATTACATAACAGGAGTTCCCAAAGGAACCAAGAATCCCTAAGCTCTCCTCATTATCTCATACTTATAAAGGAATATAGGGTCTCAAGTGCTGCCGTAAATGTTACATAATCAGCATTACATAACATAAGGTATACAGCCTAAAGATAAACTCGGACTCGAATTGTGGCGCATAAATGACCATTTCAGCAGTCTTACTCAAAACATGTACTCGACAACTGGTACTTGACAACTCGTACTCAGTGGTATTAGACAGCTCTACATGACAAGTGGTACTTGTCGCTCTGTAACCCTGTAGTAGATAATAAAAAAATAATGAAAGACTATATTTCACCTAAATTAGATCCCCGAGTCCTAGTGAAGCTTCAGTGAATTTGAAGGATTTCTTTTCTAGCACTTTTATTCGGTAACAAATAGCAACTTTTCAGCACTATAGCAAATTGTGAATGATTTCAAGAGGTATAGCATATAGAATGCGCAACATAGTACATAGAATAAAATGCCTCACTGACATCTTTCTGAGAAGGGAGCATTTTTTCCATTCCATAGAGTAGTCTGCGCAGCTTCTGGTTTGGCTATAAATAAGTATTCAGAGAATATGCGCAGCTACAGTGAATCTTGTTCCACGACAAAGAATTAGCAATTAATTTAAAACGGTTACAATTATCAGTAAAATTTGTCACAAATCCCTTTAGATACTGTTTTTTTCAAATTTTACAAATTTATGTGGTGAGAAATATGTTTTTCAACCAAAGCTACTAGAGCGTGACTAAGAGAAGAAAACTGTTGCTTTATTTTCGTCAATTGAAAAAAAAGAAGATATTCATAACCAATTCCTTACCTGCCCCGCAACACAATTAGAACTACATTTAACAACAAATGAACCAGCCCCAAAAGGTATATTGGTTGATAAAGTAACCATGAATGCTTGATGGTGAGGAAGCATTTAAAATTCATCAACACAAGAACTATTTTTCATCAAAATCTTTAAATAATCTCCAAAAGAAAAATGTAAAATTTTTATTTAGGAGAAACTGCCTTAACATTAGAATGAGCGTCATTATCATCAAAGAATTCCTCTATATAAATAGGCTCTAGCTCTGCTTTATATATATACACAAGATCAAAAAGAAAAATGACATTCACAACAGAAGAATACTCACTGCAAACTTTTCTCTTCGGTTTTGTAATATGTAGGCCAGAATCCTCCTGGTCATGAGAACCTAACTCCAGCAATGTTACTTGAATATCTAACGAAATATGAGGAAAAAAGGCAAACTTTCAGTGAAACTGAGGCAATGGAACAAATAAGCAACAAAAATAAGGAAAAATATACACAGGCTTATTACAGGTAGCATAATAACAATATCACAGCATTAGTAAAATATACTTGTGAAGAGGTCCATTGTAATTGGAATCACACTATGAATCTAATGTTAATAACGGATCAAATTTATCAGCCATTCATAAAAACAACACTTTTTTACTAACAAAATTTTTAACCACATCAGTTCAGCTTTCAATCAACATTAAGATATAAGGATTAGGCATGCCAAACTGAATGGAGACTGCGCAAGTGCCAATGATGAATAATACATGTTATGTGCTCTATGCATTATGGCACACAAGCACATATTATTTTGTTTTCTTGCACCTTGCTATGTAAATAGCACAAGAAATACGATGAGATATGCTATGGGCTATAACCATACTATATTGCACTATTGACACTTACGAGAACAATGATAGAAATCACCCAAATGGAAGATCCAAGTCTCATGTCGGTACAAATAGACTCTCAAAAATATTTGTTTTTCAAAACCTGTGAAACAATACAAGAACACGTATTCAAACATCACAAAAAAAGAAGAAATTGGAAATTTATACAATTCTCATAGTGCAATCATCATTGCATGCTTTAAAAGTTGTATTATGGATCACAAAAAGTCCCAAAATAAATAATTCCTCTTTAAGATAAAATTAAAAATAGCAAGTTCCAATTCTCACATCACTTAAATAGCAGAAATCAACATTAGATTTCAAATTCATCCTTACAAGGAAAATAAGAGATGGCAAGTGAGCAGCTAAACCCGATTTCGGGATTTTACCAGAAACCACAAAAGAAGACCACAAAAATTGTATCAATCAGTGACGTATAAGGCTCCCTGGTTTGTGGCTATGGCAATAAGGTGCTCAAGCAATAGCGGTGCCATAGAAATTAAAGAGTACTATAGCAATGGGAATAAGCTGTTATTGCATCCTTATTTACATCATACTCCTAGGCTTGAATTTTTTTTACTCCTAAAGAAATAAGAATTCTATATTTATTTTGCAAGCTTGGGCAAAGTTATCATGCTTCCTTCAAGGTCAATTCACGTAGAAAAACTTATGGTATTTGCCATCAGTATCGAGCAAAATTCTTGTCTATGGAATAACATAAATAAATGCAGTGTTGACCTCATTTTTGAGGTCTTCTTTTCCCTTCTCTAGATATCCTAGGATCTAGCCTTAAGATCTCCCTATTTTGACTTTTTTAGAGGACTGGACTGAGACTCACCCCCCTTAGAAATTCAAGTCATTTCTTCACTCATTGCAGTTTCATATAGACGGTTTCAGATCCTCAACATTCGATTGAGTCGATCGAAAAGCCGACATATTGAAGCTCAAATTGAGCTCCTATAGAAATTTGAAAGACGTAGGTGGACACCGTGACGCGTGCGATGTTTGATTTGCCACTGCAAGCGATGTGTTTGACTTTGGTCGTCGCTTATGTGAGGACCGGTCAATGATATACTCGTTAAACGGCTTTAATCGGGTTAAACGGCTTTTCTCGAATGGATCTGGTAATCCCCTATTTTGAATCTTGATAAATTTCTTTGCCCTTTGAGATGTTTCTCGTTACCTCCCTTTTCCTCACCGTCGGTGAACTCCTTTGCTCTCGCCGGCTATAAATACCCCTTTGAGGGAAGCATTTAAGGACTGATTTTTTTTTTTCTGGAGATTTCAGGGGAACATAGATTGAAAGCTTTTATTAGACTATTTGAAGATTTCTTTTGACTTGAGGTTTTCTTTATGAGCTATTCAGAGAGAGTTTCGGGATTGGATTTTCTTTTCGTACACTGAGGAAAGAGTTCGATTGGCTGGCAATTTTGCGATTTTCTTGCAATTTCTTTCTGGATTAACTTATTTCATTCGTGGGATCTGGAGATTATTTTGCTTATTGTTTCTAAACATTCTTACACTTTCTGGAAACATTTGGAAGTAAGTTCTCTTCTTCTTCTTTGCCCTTTTCAAGGGATTTCCCTCATTCGATGTTCTACTTCCTAGCAGTTAAGAACATTTCTTCTCTTGGTACAAGACACTGGAAATAGTTAAGTCTCCATTATAATCAAGTTCACAAAAAGTTCATCTTGATTACATGAATTGTGCTTTATTTGGTGTTAGTTCTTTTAAAGCATTGCAGATTTCTAAATAACAATGAAAAAGACAAGAATCTACTATTTCAAGTCTTTCTTCGGCTATCAATTAGTGTCTTTAATACTGATGTGATTTTAATTCAATAAATCATGAAAGATCTCACAATCTTTGTAGATCTGAAGCCTTCTTTGCTCAGCAAGTTGGTTAACCTGTTGATTAATATTTATAAAATTGTCTTATGCCATGTGATATTGACCTTGATGCATTACCAAAAGTTTTAATTAAAGGGGGAATCTCCTGCTGTCTTACTCGAGAACACCTAATTGAGCACTTTTGTTGATAGTTTAGTGGTTTTGTTGTTTGCTCTACCCGAAACCTGCTATTGGGGGTTCTTCTAAGTTAATTTGGTTATATCTCCTATTGCCTTACTCGAGACATCTATTCGGATCTTTGTTTTTTTTTAGCTTGCAGCCCTCCTTTCTGTCTGAGTTTTTTTATGGGAAATTTCTGGGATGTTTAGTCTTTGGGCTGCGGTTTCTCTTGGCTAGGAAGGTATATTGAAACTTAAAGAAGTGTTTTAGTTCTTTTGATTACCAACTTCTCGCTACATTGTTTTAACATGGAGATTTATGGATTTATTTGATTAATTGGGGCTTCTGTTTTGAGCTTCTTGGTT
>NW_018164532.1:748111-754394 GCF_001263595.1 Phalaenopsis equestris
TTTATTCGAGTATGAACATTGAAAATATTTTGGTGCTTTGAGTAGCTGTATGGGGGCTCGATTTTTGCTCTCTTTGCTTCCCTTTGTTTAAATACATGTTGAAAACCACTTTTATTACTTGAGATGCATGTGGGGGCTCGGTTTATGCCTTCTTTATTTCCCCTTGTTCAAACACCTGCTGGAATTTACTTTTATGGATCGAAAATATACACTTGGGGCTCGGTTTTGATGCTTCTTGCTGCCTCCCTTGTTCAAATACTTACTGGAATTCATTTTTATGATTTAAGATATACATTTGAGACCCAAATTTTGTCTCTTTTGCTGCCCTTTGTTCGAGGATATGTTGAAAACTATCTTTTAACTTTGAGAGTTAATTTTAAATGTTATAATTTTTGTTTTCACTTGGAAAATTAATGGAGTATGCAATACTCATATGTACAGTTTCACAATTTGAGGTGAGAGCTCCATTGTTAGATTTGATTCCTTTTACTTTCCGAGAAGCAAATAATATGCATATGTTTATTTCAATTTTTTATTATATAAAAATAAAAAAATTCTAAAATTTCATGAGATAAGCATATGAAATATTGAGGTGGTCTATTAGTTCGAGATGAGGGGTAATAGACGATGATGCAAAGAACCATTTGACAGCTTTGTTTATAGCTGAAATACAAAATCAATACTCAATTAGTGTGATGCCCTTTCACTCCTAAATCGTCAACGGCTCTAACCCCTTTCAAAGTGCCTGAGAATTGGTATTTAGAAAAGAATAAATATTACGGGTTTTACACAGATATTACACTTGCACAAGAAATAAATACTACACTCACATACACACTATAATATCCATACACTACGTCACGAATAACATAATACACCTCAGATATTATATAACAAACACCACACACTACGCCCTGCACAACAGATACTACATTTCACATACACATACACTACACTTTGATGAGTTCATATACTACATTTCATGTATAGGTGCACTGCACTTTGATGAGTTCAGATACTACATTTCACGTATAGGTGCACCACACTTTGAGGAGTTCAGATACTACTCCGTTCACATATTCACTAAACGATAAGGTCTAAGACTGTCTGGCTATAGACGTAATTTATTGGTGACCTCTAGTTGATGTTGATAAGTTGACTTCAACATATCAGTAGCCTGAGAGATCAAGGGAATAAAAAGAGGTCTAATCTGAGCCTATCCCCAAATTGAAATCTAATATCCCATCATGAGACTTTCATATGCTGATCATTTAACTTTTCTTTTATAATCTGCAAAAGTTTACCTAACCCTTTTATATTGTACAATTGCAATCTATTTTTAGGCTTTAGTAAAATTTGATCGGGTACGCTTTTATTTATTTAATTTCTGTACTTTATTTTCTATATATTTCTTTTTTTTCTGTACTGTACTATACTTTGCTACGTTTCCCATGCTATTTTCTTACCGCACTTTACTACATAGTCTCTTTGTTTGTTCTTTATTGGACTAAATACATTTACCAGTATTCATGCTTTAGTTACTACCTTTCTAGTATGTTTGTATAAAACCCTAGGATAAGCCTTTTGAGGCATAGTTTTCTCTCTTCTTCCTCCCTTCTTCTCGGGACGAGACGGCGACATTGTCAATAGTGATTCATCCCCGGGCAGCGATCGAGACTACAAATCTGGAGCAAATGACAACTCATTTTCGGATGGCGGTCGAGGTGACAATAGAGAGACAGCAGAAGAAGCTTCAACTGGATTTTGATAGATTTAAATAACATACCTATAGGACGTCGAGGTAGTTCGTCTTGCACAACGTAAATCCTCACACTATCTTTTAGGATTTGCTACAAATACACTACACTTTGATGAGTTCATATACTACATTTTACGTATAAGTGCACTGCACTTTGATGAGTTCAGATACTACATTTCACGTATAGGTGCACCACACTTTGAGGAGTTCAGATACTACTCCGTTCACATATTCACTAAACGAAAGGGTCTAAGACTGTCTTATAGGGGTGATTCGTTGGTGGCCTCTAGTTGATATTGATAGGTTGACCTCGATATATCAGTTGCCTGTGGGATCGAGATGGAGAGAAAAGAGGTCTAGTCTGAGCCTATCTTCAAATTGAAATCTAATATCCCATCTTGAAACTTTCATATGTTCATCATTTAATCTTTCTTTTATAATCTGCAAATGTTTACCTAACCCATTTATATCATACAATTGCAATATGTTTTGAAGCTTTAGCATAATTTGATCAGTTACGCTTTTATTTATTTGATTTCCGTACTTTATTTTCTGCATATTTCTTTTTATTTTGTATTGTACTGTACTTCGCTACATATCCCATGCATTTTTCTTACCGTATTTTATAGCATAGTCTCTTTCTTTATTCTTTGTTGTACTGTATACATTTACCGGTATTCATGCTTTAGTTACTACCTTTCTAGTATGTTTGTATAAAACCCTAGGATAGACCTTTTAAGGCATAATTTTCTCTCTTCTTCCTCCCTTCTTCTCGGGACGAGACGGCGACATTGTCAATTGGTGATTCATCCCCGGGCAGCGATCGAGACTACAAATCTGGAGCAAATGACAACTCATTTTCGGATGGCGGTCGAGGTGAGAATAGAGAGACAGCAGAAGAAGCTTTTCGATAGATTTAAATAACATTCCTATAGGACGTCGAGGTAGTTCGTCTTGCACGACGTAAATCCTCACGCTATCTTTTAGGATTTGCTACGATTTCATATCGTACGATATAAGTCCTAAACTTTTTAGGATTCTGAGGTCGTCGTTTAGTGCGACATAAATCCTCACATTTTCTCAGATTAAACATACATATATAAGTCCCGAACATCTAAGTAATTTGCATGACTGAAACATCAAATAATTTCTCTTTCAAAGACGTAAATCCAAACCATAGATTAGTTTGAGATGTCACTGAATATTATTCAGCATCTTCAACATTTCCTACATTTCACTTCTTTGGATTCTAGAAATAACTGTTCCTATTTGAACCTATCCCATTTGACTTTTCCTATGAACAATCGTGGAAATTTGAACGTTGAATTCTTGAACACAAAACCTCTGATCATTATCGAAAGTTTTTTCAGGTGATTTTAATTGTCTAAGATGTAATTAACTATAGGAGTTTGCTCCTATAGGGAATTTAAGAACTCAGATTAATCTAAACCCTTTCTAATCTGTGTATTAGATAGGAGAATTTGTCGGCTATAAATTTCGTATACCAAAATAGAGTCATAAATTTTTAAATTTAGATAGTTAAGTCTACCAATAAGTGATACGTCCATCCTTCAAGATGATATATCTTTTATGGTATCGTGCTCAACTGTTTAAACTACTAGATATATGATGTCTACTCGATCTCATCATTTTTCAAAAATAAAGGATACCATTTTCACAAAATTAAAATTACATTTTATCTTATTTTAAATTTAAATTTTAAAATAGTATTTTCGAAATTTAAATTTCTAATATCTTATTTTCGAAATTTAAATTTTAAATTGAAATTTAAATGGTATTTTTTCACAAAATTAAAATTACATTATATATATATTAAATTCTAAATTTAAATTTTAAAATCTTATTTTCGAAAGAAAAATAGCTGACATGCAGTGGGTAAGATCTTGTATGATTCATAAGGAAAAAATAAAAAGCAAGAGAAATCCACAGCACTAGCAATAAGCACATGAAATCAAATCAAATTAAATATATTGGAATTTGAAACTATACCAGAACTTCCCAAAATTTTAATTCATAAGTAATTATCCCAATGATTTGCATCATTCTAAATGGCCTCAACTTCCTTGCAGATAATTTAATAAAGCTCACCATAAGAATTCAGACATACCATTAGCTACATCATCTGTTCTGAACTGCACATGCTCACCCCCTACACACATGAACAATAGATTCATAATTATCACAATCAATAGTTAGCTTTTTCCAGACCTCTTACAGCAAATCAGACAAATTAATCAAAGAATACAAATGAGCTGTGTTGTCATCGTTTTAATCTCACAAGAGCTTGGCCTTTTTATATATACTTTGGTTGGCTCTACGCCTATCTGATTGGTCACTGCAGTACCATACTCACCTAGTGATTTAAATTTGGACCTCCCGATTAAGACAACAAGCAAATCAAACACACATGTTGTTGAGTCTAACTTGCACACTAGGTTTGAGGCATCTGAGGTACCTTGTTTTGTCCTAATCTATTCCAATTTAAAATCATTTAGGCTTTGTTATCCCTACTACATTATCAGTGCAATATATTCCTTTTGCAAAAATTTTCAGAAGTTTGGCATTTCGGAAGATGAAAGTGAAATTCGGCATAAAATTTTGATGTACTCTTTCGTTCAATTTTCTGATAAATCCAAAACTTCATTGATTTCCAAATATGCCGCCCAAGTTGCCACACGCTGCCATCACCATTCAAAGCTGATGCTGATGACGACCAACATATATTCATACATATAAATATTTATGCATGCACGCATGCATCCAAGTGTATGCCAGGCGTGCGCCTGAAATAATCACTTAAGATCGGAATTGGGATCAATCTTCCATGTTCCAGCGGCTAAATTGAGATTGATTTTGTATCACAAACTATGAATAAGAGAACGTTAGAATCTATTTTGTATGGTTGATGGACTATTTATACATAAAAACATGCTCAAAACAAGTAGGGCAATTTGTTACATTAATTACCTGTGTCCTCAGTGGCATCTGTTCACTTGAAATGGTATTGTCACTAAATACATCGAAAGAGTGCATTCAGCATGTCAGTGGCAATAAAGATTAGGTAGCCTACCCAAAAAACAGCTCAGCTGACTACAATAAATCTTCTAGATTTCTCCACTGTCTTCCAAAATATTTCTTTGTACAAGTATCTAGACCTATATCCAGACCTGTGGCATCAATGGTTTTTTGCTGCAGTTCAGAGGAACCCTCCAACAACAAATCTTATTCAAGTATTTATTAGCAACAATGCGGAACCAATATTACTGCAATCATTAGTGGAATGTAGGGACATAAATAAGTTATCCTTCTCCTTCAAGGAAAAGCCATCAAGACCTTCACTGTTACATCCCCTAATTTGCTTCAACAGATCCCCAACCTCCATCTCCAACAGATTGCCAGTCAGAACTGGTTGAGAAGCTTCTCTAACCTCAAGAAGAGATTAACCCTAAGAACAGCCATCAATCTTTACATGATAGCCAGGAGAATTTGAATCAGCAACTCACCGAAAGAAAAATTACTAAGTCACACTTTCCTTAAGACATTCAACCGCTTTTCTTCTTTAAGGCGAAAGGTCCTGAAAAACCTCTGTGATCCATTTATGGATCGATGCAATCGAAGGGCTAATTCCTCATCAGGGACATTATTTTTGTGAGAAAGCTCCTTCACTAAATGAACGGCACCCGGTACAGTCTTAGTGACCTCGGTAGAACCCCTCGCCACCATTGCTTTATTAAACGTATTCTTCCTTTCCTTACCTTCCGCACTAACCTTCTCAGAAATTGACTTCGCTTCCCCCACTAAATCCTCCAACAAAAACCTAAATCTAGTCCCGGATCCAGATTTGGTAATAACTTCACCCCGAAATCTGCGAACAGGGGAGCAGTCAACGCAGATAAAATTATCCGTATCTATCTGGGAATGCCAGAGATTGCGGTGATGCAGGGGTACGCATGCGCGGTGAACTCGGCAAGAGCATGCAATACAGCCAAGAAGCCCCTCATCCGACTCTGGAATCCCCAAGAAGCAGTAAGAGCATACCTTAGCAGATTTGACGCCATCGAGGCAATCATAGCAGAGAATGACGATGCGCCACTGACTATCGAGAATTCGAAACCGATCTATAGTATCACTGATCGGAAAACGGAGGCCGCATCGGTGGCAGCTAGACAGATCCGGCGATGCAATGGGTGAGCAATAAGAAATGCAGGAATGGGTGCCTTCGCTTCTCATGCCGGATCCTTCCATCCCTATCGTATCACCAATGAAACATTCGATTAAAAGAACGGAATCAGGGTTAGGGTTAGGGGAGACCTATGCTGCTCATCACTTCTCCATGAGCGCGAGAGTGAACTGCAGAGAGATGCTTTTAATCGGCCAATTTTTTTGTAACCTATTAATTTTTTCGACGAGGGAAAGACTCTTGAAAGTTCCAACGGCTGGCATCTTTCCTTATATATGTAAATCCAAAAATGTAATTTTTTAAAAACGGTGAAGATAGTACAT
>NW_018164532.1:755178-758073 GCF_001263595.1 Phalaenopsis equestris
AGTTTCACATTTATCTCAATAAAATTATGAAGTTGCTTTCAATCAGCTTAATAACTGTTACCAAAACCCACTATTAAATGCTACTTAGGGTCCGTTTGCGGCAACGAAGTGGTGACGGTACAGTACCGCACCGCAGTTTAGTTTGTTTGGATAAACTATGATTTGACAGTTTTTTTCAAAAAATTGCGGCTAAAATCTACGTTTTCTCACCGGTCCTGGCTAGATACGGTGGGAGCTTTCTAAATGTAGAATGACTTTTTCAAAAAAAAATAAATAAATAATTGCCACAACAGCTTTTTAAACATCTAATTTTACTTTTTAGCAGCTTCACAACTCCTTAATAAGCTACAACTGCCCTAAATAGATCCTTATTCTTGCCAACTTATCAAGATTCAAGAGTTCTAATGATCCTTAATTTAAGCAATTGATCAAAACCCAAAATGAAATGATTCTGAAACAACCCAATCAGTTTCTAAATAATTAAACAAAATAAAGCTTCTAGTACCAAACTAAGAATATTTGTAACAGAATAAATTAAAAAAAAACAGCCATATTAGCTACATTATATGATTATTACAGACATCTGCATAGATTCATTCATACGAGGCGCTTCTTTCCCCTAAGAACCACCAAAAGCCTTCATCTGAATGAGATTTACATGCATACCAGCAAATTCAGATGTATTTAAAGATTTAACACCTACATTTTGATATTTAATCATGCAGCATCCAATCTCTAAACATCATAAAAAATATCATGAATAATATTAGCTTATATATTGTGAATATATCGTTTCAAGTATGCAAATATATAGAATAAAGTGTCAAAATAGTCCAGTGATTATTTACATAGAACCATTTTAGTCTTAGAGTAGATGAAAGCGCCAAATTAATTCTCATACTCTATGCAAATATATAGAATAAAGTGTCAAAATAGTCCCGTGATTATTTACATAGAACCATTTTAGTCTCAGAGTAGATGAAAGCGCCAAATTAATTCTCATACTTTTTTAACATGAGCTGAAACAGTCTTCAAATTAAAAGAATCAGAAGATTAAATTGACGCTTTTATGGACTTTGGGACTAAAATGACTCATTGCAAACAGTGACGGGACCGTTTTGACACTTTTAGCCAAATATTTAAGTTAGTTTCTTTATATTAAGGTGTTAAATATGCAAATAAATAAGAATTTTGCGGTATGCATGCAAATTCCACGAAGCTGACTCCACATCAAAGCCATTCTTCAACATTTTGCAGATTATTACATCAAATCCATAGAATCATGAATTGTTGTACCTTTTGGGGAAGCTGGAGACAGAGTTGAGTTGAGATGCTGACTCAGATGGCTGTTAAGTGAAGACGAAGGGATCTGTTGAGTCGGCCAGTTAGGAAACTGTTGTGGATGACAGAAATAAGGGGAGGAACGCTGCTGAAACCCTGAGTTGACGGTGTTTCCATCGATGTTTTGAACCTGCGAAGTCGCCATCTTGAGCCGTCGAACTTCTTCACTCAACGCCTCATTCAAAGCTGTGGAGGTTCGGATTATGAGTCATGAAAAAATCTTCGAGAAAAGCAGCAAGAATTCGAAGTGGTAGTCTAAAATTTTTAACAGCGCATCAAAAATATCACAAATATTAACTTTATGAAGTGAAATATAATCAATGTTTTAAATTTATGCCGCTCAAATATTTCATATCACATCAAAAATACCATCATATTAACTTTTAAAAAGTGAAATATACCCTTGCATGCATACGTAAGGTGGTATGTATGTAAAAAGTGATGTTTAGGTGTTAGATGTGTAAATACATAGGAATGGAGGGGCATGCCGGTAAATCTTCTTAAAAAATATTTTTTTAAAAAATGGACTTTTTACACTACATCATTGATTGGATATAGCTAGAAATTAATATTAATATTCAACCTTATAAACACCTTTATAATCATTCATAGGCGAGGGTTTCATTTTCACTCTCAAAAAGAATGAAGCGAAAATCACTAAATTACAACACAACAGCCACTAATTGGAAGCAGGAATAATGCTTAACAAACTGACTCTCAGGCTACAATAAAAAATGGGAGTACAAATAAAAAGGAAGATTTACATACATACCACCCAATTCCTATGCAATTCCTATGTTACCCAATTCCTATGTTTTTATATATTTAACATCTAAACTTTAATTTTTACATACATGCCACCTTACCTATGCATGAATGGTATATTTCACTTTCTAAAAGTTAAAATGGTAGTATATTGATGTGATATGAAACATTTGGAAGGTATAAGTATAAAAAGAAAAATTTAGGTGTTAGATATGTAAATACATAGGAATTGGGTGGTATATACGTAAATTCCACTAATAAAAAAATGGTAGTATATATATACATATGCGCCTGTTCCTAGGTCAGTTGGTAGTAGGGCTACGGCTCGTTCGCTAAGTTAACGAGCCGAACTCAAACAACACAAATAAATATTCGTTCGTTCGCGTTCAGCTCATTTTGGCTCGAAATACTACTAATCAATTAATTTTTTGTAATATTTTTAAAAAGTTTAATTAAATACAAGGCTACAAAAGATTTATAATCAATAAAAAGTATTAATTAAGAAAGAAGAATAAAAATTATTAAATTAGATTCAAATGATGTTTTAAATCTTGCCCCAATCCTTAGCATCTTATGGCTACGTGATTTGACTCTTTGTTCGTGAACGGCTATTGCTAATAGTGTGGGTTTCGAATTCTGCCTCTGGCGACAGTTGCCTTAAGAATATTTGGGCACATGAGTTGCCCCCAGACCTGATGGGGGTTGAGCTAATAGTGTGGGTTGCGGACCTCACACCCCGACCCATTCTACATACATACATACATACATACATATATATATATATATATA